>NC_053028.1:434353345-434521150 GCF_003073215.2 Triticum urartu | reverse complement strand
TCGGCTGAGATGGTTCGGACATATACAGCGCAGTGCATAGGGGACGGTTAAAGTGTGCTGATAATGTCAAGAGAGGTTGGGGTAGATCAAACTTGACATCAGAGGAGTCCGTAAAGAGAGAGCTGAAGGACTGGAATATCACCAAAGAACTAGCCATGGATAGGGGCGTGTGGAAGTTAGCTATCCACGTGCCAGAACCATGAGCTGGTTTCAAGATCTTATGGGTCAACTCTAGCCTACCGCAACTTGTTTGGGACTAAAGGCTTAGTTGTTGTTTGTTGTTGATTAAGGGTAAAGTAAGAACAGAATGACTTAAATTGCATTGACAACGTAAACTGACAAGCATTCTGAGAAAAAATGGCAAGGCTAAAACAACATCTATTTTGAAACAGAGGGAGAATAATGAATAGGCCCACTGCATGAAAAATTCCCACGAAATTGAATGGTAGAATACGGTGTACGGACAAACCTCTGGTCCAAGAAAACGCTCATATCCAATGTCAACTGTGTATGGAACCCCAGTCTTCGGTTTGATTGCAGACCATTGTTTGATATATTTACTAGGCTTGCTGTCATGCTTCTTGAACTCCTGAAATTATACAATTCAACCGCCTATCATACTTGTGAACAGATAAATCCATAAAGAAAAAGGAATATGAATAAATGAGTTGGTATTGCAAAAGGTGAAGTCCAAAAGGTAGGTATTAGTCGCTATTACAACAACACAAGCAAACATATGCAGCATGTAGACCAGTTCCATATAACAAAATAACAGTGATTTCTCAGCATTGCACAGAATAGGTTTTATATATTTGACTTTAGTGGAGAAACTTCAACTCTCAAATATTCCACTGAATGATGTGCTTGTGTAGATCATTGGAAAATACAAGGACAAGAAAATATAATATCAAGACATTGGTTCCAAGCAGCACAGTACCTTGACAATGTCTGAAGGAGTATAGCAATACGTTTCTTTCACCCTACGAGCTATATCCAAAGCATCATCAGGTGGAAGAAGCTCACCCCTTTCCTGCATAACGCACGATGATACTAAATCACCAACAGAATTTCATATTATAATACTACTACACGCCATAAGCATAAAAGCAGCCATGTACGTGCAGAAATCTGTCCCCTCTGATCACCAATGAATGTTGTTTTGGACATAGACGCAGATTTTGATCATCAATTTATACAAAAATATGTTGCTTGAGATAAAAATAATTATGCATTACAAAAATGTATTCTCACAATGAATCTAGTAATGCCAATTTCATGTTGTCAATGTAGGTAATATTTTCTATTGTAATGGTCAAACTTAACAATGTTTGACTGGTCCAAATCCTAAAACAAACTACATTTGTGATCAGAGTACCATGTTTCACTAGCTTCTACAGAATGGCCACAACCAAATATTCATGGCAAATGATGTCGCACTAGTTCTGCAGTAAAATGGAGTTTCTTGCCCAGATGACAACATTCCAGTTTTTCATTTTAAATTACATATTTTCATTCAATCTAAAGTTGCAGCTGAGGCTAAGAGGCCACCCAAACATTATGGCAGCTGTTATGGACATTGATCCACAATGAGATAATTTGGGTATAGTAAAGGTCTGAAGACCAATGAGAGGGTCCTCTACTGTCCGGAAGCAGGGCTCATCCCTGACTTGGAAGAGAAGCTCCGAGGCTTATTGGAACTTTTGTTCATTGATTTGTTGTCTAAAAACAGGTAAATGCTAGTCATTTATATAAAACAACTAACTTGATCCACAAATTGGATCACAACTTAATTTAAAGTACAAATAGCATCCAACATGGGCATTTCAACTCGTTCTAGTTTTATGCAAGTACAAGTCTATTATTGTTGCTGGTTCCGCATAATTCCGCTGCACATACGACTCAAAACCAATAACAGCAACACTTGTGAATGCAATGGTGCAGGTTTTGTTTTCTAGATTTGTGTGATCTAGATAAAAAATTGCCATATTTCATAAGAGAACATGTTCACAAAATCAACTTCTTGTGGATGATATATGGTCTGTGGGTATAATATGGGGGAGACTGGAGCCTTAGCCCTTAGGTATCCTTACAAAAGGAATGCGAACTCTTCCAAGTTGATTAATCAAGCAACCATACTGAGCAGTGCAAAACTAATGTCAGGATACCAAGCAATAACGCACAACAGATCTAGGGTTCACATATTAACATGATCACTTACAAGGAGGCTTCAGAATAGATATCCATGAAAGTAGAAACTATTTGACTGAAGCATTGTTTTGGCTTTGTTGACCGAAATGCAGTGTTATCCGATTATTACTATCATTGAACTATCCAGATAAATATTCTAACATGATAAATATTTGCCGAAGTACCTAACAAATACATGATGGTCTCTTCTTACTGCCAACACATTTCCTTTTTCCTGGATAATTCCATACCACCCAAACTTCAGGAAAATCCAAAAATTGCTATTCAATTGTTCTGGTTTAGTCGGTACTGCACAAACTTGCTTCAATTAATGTATTTGCAATATGCAAGTACTGGATACAGAACCTATTCATGGACAGCACAAGGACGTCGACACCCCAACATAACCGCAGGAAAATGTGAGAAGAAAATTAAATACCTGTAAGAGCTGCATAACAAACTGAGTTACATCACTTCCGGAAAGAGGAAAAGACTTTATGCTACTCCCAATTACATAGCCGTTCACAACTGGCACAATATGTGGAGCTCCATCCCCAATGTCAACTACTACACCTGTCATATCAGACTGACAAAATATATTGGTCAAACTCACGAGAAGAGTTGTATCCTGCCAGAATACATGGCTTTAGATGAGTCTACTTCATCAATGATGATTACTCCTATGGTAGTACTCCCTCCGTCCCAAAATTCTTGTCTTAAATTTGTCTAGATACGGATGTATCTAATACTAAAACGTGACTTGATACATCCGTATTTAGACAAATCTAAGACAAGAATTTTGGGACGGAGGGAGTACTATTTATGTCTAGAACAAAATATCTTTACAGAGCTTCACAACCACAATTCTAGATAAACATAAGTTTTAGTTAGCAAGTTAATTGGCGCTCATTGCAGAATTGGGGAGTGAGAAATAAGCAGTCGTCACATAATTCTCACGAAATGGTTTCTTCATATCATGAGGTTGTGTTACGCTCAAAATTCTCCAGGATCCATGCTTATGAGTACGGAATAGTAAAACATATCTCCAAATTGGAATGGAAACTCCAGGGGCTGGCAAGCAACAAGTACGATATGAATGGGTAATATATCCAAAGATGGACCAAAATTTTGTCGAAACATGCAAGGCAACAATTCCAAAGAACAATCTGTAAAATGTAAAAGGGGAGTTTATCTTAATGTGGGTATGAGATCAATATGAGAATTTTGGTTATCTGTTAAAACATTCACAAGGTGATGTGTTCCAGTGAAAGAGATGAAGTTCACGGGATGATGACCATCTTGATACTTGATCAAACAAAAGCATGAAAGGAGGTGAATTCAAGACCTACCACAGAATCTTCTGAATCCTCTTCAGAAAGACTTTTCAGATATGCAAATCCAGCAGAAAGGCTGAGCACAGATTGCACAGAAATATATAGACCAGGGACATTAAAGGTCTCAAACATAATTTCTCCCATACATTCACGACTTTCCGGCGTACTGACAGGACTATCTGTAAGTAGGAAGTAGTGTTCCTCAGGATTGCACCGTAGATAATTGAAAATGGATTGCTGCCAAAATCTCTCCATTGTATCCCAGTCATTCACCTGGGGAGCAGGGAAAAAGATATGACATAGTGGCATGGTGCACCCGCGAAGGACAATATTACAAACAGAAAATGTATATGCATACCTGACCATGACGAATTGGGCTTCTTAAACTGTACAGGCCACTAGATTTGAAATGTGACAGAGCCTCATCCCCGATAAAAAAATCAAGATCAGCCATGACACCTGCATTATACTGTGCTAGCCAATTTGCACTACTGCACTGCTCTGATTGGTCCAAGAAAGATTCATTCACAGCTACTACAGTAGGGATGGTGAAAGACGGCTCGGAGTTACCAGCAAACCCAAGTTTGCTATACCTAAACATAAGAGCATACAGATTATGCAAGGACACAGTGTGATGAGCTTAATAGAGCAAATTTTGCATGTGACATGCATATGGAAAATTTCAAGCGGCTTTGAAGAAACCAAAACAATCTGACTTCAAGATAAAACGCTTGTGCTCGGGAACAATTATTTCCTGCCTTCTATCGCAGTCCGTTAACGATTGTCATTTTTATGTTTCACGGAGCACACATAGTGCATCAGTTAAGACATGTTATAGTACTTCGTAATAGTCTACAGTGTAACAGCAACAATTTGAGCTAAAGGACTAGAACAACATTACTAACTATAATCCTAAAAAAGTAGAAGCAGTCCCTATATTTTCCGTTCGTAGCTCCAACCATTAAACAGACAGATATTGCCTCACCGCTGGCAGCGTGGATTTAAAGACTTAACCAATAATGAATGGAGCAACACCTAGTTCAACCAATGATGAAATAAAGATAGCCATAGAAAGTCCATAAACCCAGTTTCAATTCTTCCTACCTTAAGTTCACTGTGGTATTTTTTTTCAAACACGCATAGAAATCCGTGTCATTTTAGGTTCATGTTCACCATACTCTAGAACGCTCGAGCTACCAATGTGAATGTTTGCTCGCAATTAGGGAGCGAGCCTCGCGCATGACACGCCGTTGGTGGTGATTCATGTCCCATTTTGGCTAACGAAATGCATTATTCCCACGGTAGTCAGTAATCCGATTCGACCTGCCCCAATTCGCCTCTAGCGCGGTCAGCGGAAACACACGGGCACGCACTCAGGGACCCGCGCAAACGAAATGAAAAATAACCTAGCTACTGCTGCAAGCGCAGGCGCGAATCACACCAGCGGTACAGCCGCAGGATCGGACGGAGAGATTCGGGGCTGTACCCGGTGCCGTTGTCGAATACGACGGCGGGGCGCTCGGAGGGGTCCATGGCGGGCGGCGTCGGCGGCTCCGTCGATTCCCCGCCGGCTCATATCTCGTCCGCAGCCGCCCGGAGAAGCATGGGTGGACGAGGGCAGCCGCGATCGCTCGGCCGAATCGGCGGGGAGGAAGACGGGGACGCGGCTGCGGCTGCGGCTGCCAGTGCGCACGCAGTCGGTGGGGGATCGATCCGCGCAGGGTGGTTGGGGGGTTTGGGACGCGATTGGGGACGAGAAAGAAGGCTCGGGAGATTGGGGGGAGGAGGGGCGTGCCAGTCGTGGCGATTGGGGGGTTGGTTGATTTGGTTGACGAGGGAAGCGGGAAGGAAGGAAGGAAGGGAGCACTTGCAGGGGAGCCTCGCCTCGGTTGCTGTGGCATGGTCGGAAATGGAGGCGCACTAGCACTAGTAGGTTGTCCGTGGTTCAGTTGGTCCGCACTTGCTCCGGTCGTGGATCGAACCAAACCACAACATTACAGCATCTACAATCACCGTAAATTTGGAGACAAAGGGAGTAATTTAATAAAAAAACATCAACAGGCACAATAAAAAAGCGCCCGAAGCTTCTACTCTCTGTATGGGCGGATGATCGGTGGTGAAAATGTGACCTCCCCGACCCCTCAAACCGATCTTATATGTCCATACTATTCGTCATCTCTCAAATCCAGCTTGTATCTGAGGCGAAAACTAAGGAGGCCAGAGCACGCCTCGACGCGTCTCCCAAGTAGGATCTGGTAAATCTGACCTACGCCAAATCACATCAAATTATTCCTAACCTAGCCTAACATGCCTTCTTTCTCTTCTCTCTGCCCCTCTTTAATTAAAAAGAAAAAAATAAGAGTAATCAACTGTGAACCAAAAAAATGCACTATCCCTCCCTGTTGTCCGTCTCAACCCCACAGCGCCACCATCACCGACACAAAATCCCCACTGCCAGTGTTTCTTTTCTTTGACCTGATGACAAAGATTCTGCAATCTTGTCGAGTTGCACTGTCCACCCACTCACTCTTTTGCAGAAAACAATTTCTTCAAATTTCCGCACATGTGGGCAAACACTTTACCTCGGCGTAGTGATAAAGGAATACCCAATTATTTGGGATAACCTACAAAGTAGCACTTTATTTCAACAAATTCGATGGTGCTCTTTTTTCAGTGTAAAGACAAAAGTCTCTAAAGCAACACATTAAGAAGTATACTGACGAAATAATCAATGTTATCTTTAATCTCACCATATCATACGTAGCTTTATTACATCTACTCAAAAACTTTCTACTCATAGTAATGTTCTGGAAAGTGTAACCTATACAATTTTTTTGATAGCTCACTAAACATTTGCTAGATTTGTAACTCAAAATTCTTTCTGCAATCCAATTGTAGAAACATAATTTTTGTTACAATCAGTTCTACTTCATTCTGGAAAACCTTTCGAAATATTTTGAAAAATTCAGATTTATGTCTCAGTAAATATCTATTTGAGTCAATGTTGAAGATAGATAAATCCACTGCTTGCAACAACACTTATTGAACTATACACATCAAAATGCATGTTTCAATTATTTTGTTGCTCGTTCTTTATGGTATGTGAACAATATTTAGTTTATTTCACTGTTTGGACGAAGTTGCACGTTCTACTCTAGGTAGACTTCGTGCCACACACGCCACTACCATAGTCTGCCCCTACAGGTTACACCTATGATAATTAAGGGTTACCGCGTGGACGCAGGCTCTCTAAGGGTTCTTCCTGAATCCCTTGTCAATTTCAAAAGATGGAGTAAAGGCTTTTACTGTCACCTTGAATTACCTTCACATTCTACCCTTTACAACAATGGTGATATACTTCATGGCCATATGGTGGTAATGCTGAGTGGGCCCCTTCACAACATTCACGAAGTTATTAAACTAAGTATTCAACAAAGGATCTCATATCCAACATAACAGTTTAGATCCTATACATACCAAGGTTCATCCATATCCCCAAGAACTAGGGATCTACTCACACATGGGGACAACAATCGTCATAGTATCGATGGTGGTGAACATGAATGAATCACAAATGTAACATGCACAAAACGACCCACTAGGGTTCTTGATGTTATAATGAGATGGATGTGGATGATGGTGATGGTCACAGTGGAGATTATGTTGTATCCCCCGTGGTGAATATGGCAACCTGTTTAATACGTCTCCATCGTATATACTTTTCCAAACACTTTTGCTTTTGTCTTGGACTCTAATTTGCATGGTTTGAATGAAACTAACCCGCACTGACATTGTTTTCAGCAGAACTATGGTACGTTCATTTTGCGTCATGCTTTCCTACTATTATTTATTATTGTTTGGGTCATTATTTCACTTTATGATGCTATTCTTATGCCTTTTCTCTCTTATTTTGCAAGTTTCACATGAAGAGGGAGATTGCCGGCATCTGGAATTCTGGATTGGATAAGGCTACAATAGATATAGCTATTCCGCCCACTCCAAATGACCTGAAAATTTACAGAGAATTATTTTGGAATATATAAAAAATATTGGTGGAAGAAATACAAGGAGGGGGCCCACCAGGGAGCTGCAAGCTCAAGGGGCGCGCCCTACCCCCTCGGTGCGCCTACTGAGCTTGTGGCCCCCCTAGTAGGCCTCCGGTGCTCATCTTCTGCTATATGAAGTCATTTGTCCTATAAAAAATAAGGAGAGGACTTTCGGGACGAAGCGCCGCCGTCTCGAGGCAGAACCTAGGAAGGTTCACTTTCGCTCTCCAGTGGAGTGATTCCGCCGAGGAAACTTCCCTTTGGGAGGGAGAAATCGGATCCATCGACATCACCAACGGTCATCTTGTAAGTGCATCTAGTGCCACCCCTAGTTGGTTTTGGAGTATTGACGACAAACCTAATTGAGGGACTGATGTGTTTGTGAGAATTGCAGGATAACACAGGTAGAAGTCCCTCATTGATTCGGTTTTCCTACCAGAGATGACCCCTAAAAATGTATGAAGACATTGAAGTCAAAGGTGGTATATGAAGATATTCACATTGAAGACTATGACAAGAGAAGACACCACATGAAGCCTATGGAGCTCGAAGACTTAGATCTTTCGTAGTTCTCTTTCTTCTGTGTTGAGTCATAGGAACCACCGTACTGTTAAGTGGGGTCCAAGAGAACCAGTCAGAATGACTGAAGTGATGCTTAAACAAAACCTATGTCTTCGAGTGAAGACTTTGAGAGCGAATCTTGTCCAGAGTCGGGCAAGTCAGCTTTGCTTGAAGCCCAAGTAAAGTTGCCGTGTGAGTTTGAAATCTGACCGTTGGAACACGTGTCAGTTCCTTAGTGACCCAGGGTCATTTCGGACAAATCAGGTCGGGTTGCCAAGTGGCTATAAATAGCCCACCCCCTACAACCATAAACGGTTGGCTGCTCATATTCAAAGTACGGCTTTTGTCGTTTGAGAGCAACCCACCTCGAAGCCTTTGAGAGAGAATTCCTTGCGAGGATAAAGCCCTAACCACCCAGAGCCAAAGAGAATTAGGCATCACTTAAGTCTTCTTGTCTGTGTGATCTGAAGACTTATTACACTTGAGGACTGTGCATCCTCCAGCCGGTTAGGCGTCGCGTTCTGAGCATCCAAGAGACATTGTGGATTGCCGGTGAATGAAGTCTGTGAAGGTTTGTGAGTCTACCTTGAAGATTTACCAGAGTGATTGGGCGAGGTCTGTGTGACCTTAGCTCAAGGGGAATACGGTGAGGACTGGGTGTCCTGAGCTGCGTGTTCAGGACTGGGTGTCCGGGACTGTGTGTCCTAAGGTTTAAATACCTAGCCGCCCTAACCAGACGTACAGTTGTCACAGCAACTGGAACTGGTCCAACAAATCATTATCTTCGGCGAGTCACTGGTTTCATCTTCCCTTCCCTTTACTTACTGTTACTCCTTGTGAAGTCATTGTATGTTCGCACTATCTTTTGTCTTCACTGAGTGACTGCGTGTTCTGTGTGGCTTCACAATATCTTCCTACCTGATCCTTACTACATTGCTGCTATTAGTCATTGTGCTTTCACTCTATTGAATACTTGACTATGGCTTGCCTAGTGTAGTCTACCTTCCGCTGCAGGGTAATAGGTTTATTTCTATTGTTTGTCTTCGTAACTTCCACGTTTTGAAGACTTTCATAAAAATCGCCTATTCACCCCCCCTCTAGTCGATATAGCGCACTTTCGCATCTCTTCATGGGAGGACCAATCTTCATCAACATCTTCACCAGCACCATCTCATCTCAAACCCTAGTTAATATCTTACATTCAATATTTGTCCCAAAACCTCAGATTGGTACTGCTACTTGTGAGTTGCGTTGGGATTTCCTCGAAGAGGAGAGGATGATGCAGTATAATAGAGATAAGTATTTCCCTCGGTTAAGAACCAACGTTATCACTCCAGTAGAAGAACCACACAGAACCTCGTGAACAACACCTGCACACACAAAAGCAAATACCTGCACCCAAAGCTGTTGGGGAACATAGTAATTTCAAAAAAATTCCTACGCACACGCAAGATCATGGTGATGCATAGCAACAAGAGGGGGGAGTGTCGTCTACGTACCCTCGTAGACCATAAGTGGAAGCGTTATGACAACGCGGTTGATGTAGTCGTACGTCTTCACGATCAACCGATCCTCAGTACCGAACGTACGGCACCTCCGCAGCACACGTTCACACGTTCAGCTCGGTGACGTCCCGCAAACTAACGATCCAGTAGAGCTTTTGGGAAGAGCTTCATCAGCACGACGGCGTGGTGACGGTGTTGATGAAGCTACCGACGCAGGGCTTCGCCTAAGCACCGCTACGATATGACCGAGGTGGATTATGGTGGAGGGGGGCACCGCACACAGCTAAGAGATCAATGATCAATTGTTGTGTCTCCAAGGGGTGCCCCCTCCCCGTATATAAAGGAGAGGAGGGGGAGGGAGCCGGCCTCCTATGGCGCGCCCCATGAGGAGTCCTACTCCCACCGAGAGTAGGACTCCCCCTTTCCAAGTAGGAGTAGGAGTAGGAGAGGAAGGGAGAGAAGGAGAGAAGGAAAGGGGGGCGCCGCCCCCCCTCCTTGTCGAATTCGGACTAGAGGCGGAGGGGGCGCGCGGCTGCCCTGCCCGCCCCTCCACTTCTCCCACTAAGGCCCATTAGGCCCAATATACTCCCCGGGGGGTTCCGGTAACCCCCCGGTACTCCGGTATATGTCCAAAACCTCCCGAAACACTTCCGGTGTCCGAACATAGTCGTCCAATATATCAATCTTTACATCTCGACCATTTTGAGACTCCTCGTCATGTTCGTGATCATATCTGGGACACCGAACTACCTTTGGTACATCAAAACACAAAAACTCATAATACCGACCGTCACAGAACTTTAAGCGTGCGGACCCTACGGGTTCGAGAACTATGTAGACATGACTGAGACATGTCTCCGGTCAATAACCAATAGTGGAACCTGGATGCTCATATTGGTTCCTACATATTCTACGAAGATCTTTATCGGTCAAACCGCATAACAACATATGTTGTTCCCTTTGTCATCGGTATGTTACTTGCCCGAGATTCGATCGTCGGTATCTCAATACCTAGTTCAATATCATTACTGGCAAGTCTCTTTACTCGTTTCCGTAATGCATCATACCGTAACTAACTCATTAGTCACATTGCTTGCAAGGCTTATAGTGATGTGCATTACCGAGAGGGTCCAGTGATACCTCTCCGACAATCGGAGTGACAAATCATATTCTCGATCTATGCCAACTCAACGAACACCGTCGGATACACCTGTAGAGCACCTTTATAATCACCCAGTTACGTTGTGACGTTTGGTAACACACAAAGCATTCTTCCGGTAATCTAATGTTGCATAATCGCATAGTCATAGGAACATGTATAAGTCATGAAGAAAGCAATAGTAGTAAACTAAACGATCAAGTGCTAAGCTAACGAAATGGGTCATGTCAATCACATCATTCTCCTAATGATGTGATCCCGTTAATCAAATGACAACTCATGTCTATGGCTAGGAAACTCAACCATCTTTGATCAATGAGCTAGTCAAGTAGAGGCATACCAGTGACACTATGTTTGTCTATGTATTCACACATGTATTATGTTTCCGGTTAATACAATTCTAGCATGAATAATAAACATTGATCATGATATGAGGAAATAAAATAATAACTTTATTATTGCCTCTAGGGCATATTTCCTTGAGTCTCCCACTTGCACTAGAGTCAATAATCTAGATTACAAGTAATGATTCTAACACCCATGGAGTCTTGGTGCTGATCATGTTTTGCTCATGGAAGAGGCTTAATCAATGGATCTGCAACATTCAGATCCGTGTGTATCTTGCAAATCTCTATGTCTCCCACATGGACTAGATCCCGGATGAAATTGAAGCGTCTCTTGATGTGCTTGGTTCTCTTGTGAAATCTGGATTCCTTTGCCAAGGCAATTGCACCAGTATTGTCACAAAAGATTTTCATTGGACCCTATGCACTAGGTATGACACCTAGATTGGATATGAACTCCTTCATCCAGAATCCTTCATTTGCTGCTTTCGAAGCAGCTATGTACTCCGCTTCACACGTAGATCCCGCCACGACGCTTTGTTTAGAACTGCTCCAACTAACAGCTCCACCGTTCAATATAAACACGTATCCGATTTGTGATTTAGAATCGTCCGGATCAGTTTCAAAGCTTGCATCGACGTAACCATTTACGACGAGCTCTTTGTCACCTCCATAAACGAGAAACATATCCTTAGTCCTTTACAGGTATTTCAGGATGTTCTTGACCGCTGACCAGTGATCCACTCCTGGATTACTTTGGTACCTCCCTGCTAAACTAATAGCAAGGCACACATCAGGTCTGGTACACAGCATTGCATACATGATAGAGCCTATGGCTGAAGCATAGGGAACACTTTTCATTTTCTCTCTATCTTCTGCAGTGGTTGGGCATTGAGTCTTACTCAACTTCACACCTTGTAACACAGGCAAGAACCCTTTCTTTGCTTGATCCATTTTCAACTTCTTCAAAACTTTATCAAGGTATGTGCTTTGTGAAAGTCCAATTAAGCGTCTTGATCTATCTCTATAGATCTTGATGCCCAATATATAAGCAGCTTCTCCAAGGTCTTTCATTGAAAAACTCTTATTCAAGTATCCTTTTATGCTATCCAGAAATTCTATATCATTTCCAATCAATAATATGTCATCCACATATAATATTAGAAATGCTACAGAGCTCCCACTCACTTTCTTGTAAATACAGGCTTCTCCAAAAGTCTGTATAAAACCATATGCTTTGATCACACTATCAAAACGTTTATTCCAACTCCGAGAGGCTTGCACCAGTCCATAAATGGATAGCTGGAGCTTGCACACTTTGTTAGCACCCTTTGGATCGACAAAACCTTCTGGTTGCATCATATACAACTCTTCTTCCAGAAATCCATTCAGGAATGTAGTTTTTACATCCATTTGCCAAATTTCATAATCATAAAATGCGGCAATTGCTAACATGATTCGGACAGACTTAAGCATCGCTACGAGTGAGAAATTCTCATCGTAGTCAACCCCTTGAACTTGTCGAAAACCTTTCGCAACAAGTAGAGCTTTGTAGACAGTAACATTACCATCAGCGTCAGTCTTGTTCTTGAAGATCCATTTATTCTCGATGGCTTGCCGATCATCAGGCAAGTCAACCAAAGTCCACACTTTGTTCTCATACATGGATCCCATCTCAGATTTCATGGCCTCAAGCCATTTTGCGGAATCTGGGCTCACCATGGCTTCTTCATAGTTCGTAGGTTCATCATGGTCAAGTAACATGACTTCCAGAATAGAATTACCGTACCACTTTGGTGCGGATCTTACTCTGGTTGACCTATGAGGTTCAGTAGTAACTTGATCTGAAGTTTCATGATCATCATCATTAGCTTCCTCACTAATTGGTGTAGGTGTCACAGGAACCGGTTTCTATGATGAACTACTTTCCAATAAGGGAGCAGGTACAGTTACCTCATCAAGTTCTACTTTCCTCCCACTCACTTCTTTCGAGAGAAACTCCTTCTCTAGAAAGGATCCATTCTTAGCAACAAATGTCTTGCCTTCAGATCTGTGATAGAACGTGTACCCAATAGTTTCCTTTGGGTATCCTTTGAAGACACATTTCTCCGATTTGGGTTCAAGCTTATCAGGTTGAAGCTTTTTCACATAAGCATCGCAGCCCCAAACTTTAAGAAACGACAACTTTGGTGTCTTTCCAAACCACAGTTCATAAGGCGTCGTCTCAATGGATTTCGATGGTGCCCTATTTAACGTGAATGCAGCCGTCTCTAAATCACAACCCCAAAACAATAGCGGTAAATCAGTAAGAGACATCATAGATCGCACCCTATCTAGTAAAGTACGATTACGACATTCGGACACACCATTACCCTGTGGTGTTCCGGGTGGCGTGAGTTGTGAAACTATTCCGCATTGTTTCAAATGTAGGCCAAACTTGTAACTCAAATATTCTCCTCCATGATCAGATCGTAGAAACTTTATTTTCTTGTTACGATGATTTTCCACTTCACTATGAAATTCTTTGAACTTTTCAAATGTTTCAGACTTATGTTTCATTAAGTAGATATACCCATATCTGCTCAAATCATCTATGAAGGTGAGAAAATAACGATACCCGCCGCGAGCCTCAATATTCATTGGACCACATACATCAGCATGTATGATTTCCAATAAATCTGTTGCTCGCTCCATTGTTCCGGAGAACGGCGTTTTAGTCATCTTGCCCATGAGGCATGGTTCGCAAGTACCAAGTGATTGATAATCAAATGATTCCAGAAGTCCATCAGTATGGAGTTTCTTCATGTGCTTTACACCAATATGACCTAAACGGCAGTATCATTATCAACTCTGTATCTTTTGGCTTCAACATTATGAATATGTGTATTACTACTATCGAGATTCAACACAAATAGACCACTCATCAAGGGTGCATGACCATAAAAGATATTACTCATATAAATAGAACAACCATTATTCTTTGATTTAAATGAATAACCGTCCAGCATCAAACAAGATCCAGATATAATGTTCATGCTTAACGCTGGCACCAAATAACAATTATTCAGGTCTAAAATTAATCCCGAAGGTAGATGTAGAGGTAGCGTGCCGACAACGATCACATCAACTTTGGAACCATTTCCCACACGCATCGTCATCTCGTCCTTAGCTAATCATCGCTCAATCAGTAGTCCCTGTTTCGAGTTGCAAATATTAGCAACAGAACCAGTATCAAATACCCAGGTGCTACTGTGAGCTCTAGTAAGGTACACATCAATAACATGTATATCACATATACCTTTGTTCACCTTGCCATCCTTCTTATCCGCCAAATACTTGGGGTAGTTCCGCTTCCAGTGACCAGTCTGTTTGCAGTAGAAGCACTCAATCTCAGGCTTAGGTCCAGACTTGGGTTTCTTCTGCTGAGCAGCAACTTGTTTGCCGTTCTTTTTAAAGTTCCCCTTCTTCTTCCCTTTACCCTTTTTCTTGAAACTGGTGGTCTTGTTGACCATCAACACTTGATGCTCCTTCTTGATTTCTACCTCCGCAGCCTTTAGCATTGCGAAGAGCTCGGGAATTGTCTTATCCATCCCTTGCATATTATAGTTCATCACGAAGCTCTTGTAGCTTAGTGGCAGTGATTGAAGAATTCTGTCAATGACACTATCATCCGGAAGATTAACTCCCAGTTGAATCAAGTGATTCCAGTATCCAGACATTCTGAGTATATGTTCACTGACAGAACTATTCTCCTCCATGTTGCAGCTGTAGAATTTATTGGAGACTTCATATCTCTCAATTGGGGCATTTGCTTGAAATATCAACTTCAACTCCTGGAACATCTCATATGCTCCATGACTTTCAAAACATTGTTGAAGTCCCAGTTCTAAGCCGTAAAGCATGGCACACTGAACTATCGAGTAGTTATCAGCTTTGCTCTACCAGACGTTCTTAACGTTATCAGTAGCATCTGCAGCAGGCCTGGCACCCAACGGTGCTTCCAGGACGTAATTCTTCTATGCAGCAATGAGGATAATGCTCAAGTTACGGACCCAGTCCGTGTAATTGCTACCATCATCTTTCAACTTTCCTTTCTCAAGGAACGCATTAAGATTCAACGGAACAACAACACGGGCCATCTATCTACAACAACATAGACAAGCAAAATACTATCAGGTACTAAGTTCATAATAAATTTAAGTTCAATTAATCATATTACTTAAGAACTCCCACTTAGATAGACATCCCTCTAATCATCTAAGTGATCACGTGATCCAAATCAACTAAACCATAACCGATCATCACATGAAATGGAGTAGTTTTCAATGGTGAACATCACTATGTTGATCATATCTACTATATGATTCACGCTCGACCTTTCGGTCTCAGTGTTACGAGGCCATATATGTATATGCTAGTCTCGTCAAGTTTAACCCGAGTATTCTGCGTGTGTAAAACTGGCTTGCACCCGTTGTATAAGAACGTTGAGCTTATCACACACGATCAACACGTGGTGTCTTGGCACGACGATCTTTTGCAGTGGTGCATACTCAGGGAGAACACTTGTACCTTGAAATTTTAGTGAGAGATCATCTTATAATGCTACCGTCAATCAAAGCAGAATAAGATGCATAAAGGATAAACATCACATGCAATCAATATAAGTGATATGATATGTCCATCATCATCTTGTGCCTTTAATCTCCATTTCCAAAGCACCATCATGATCACCATCGTCACCGGCGCAACACCTTGATCTCCATCGTAGCATCGTTGTCGTCTCGCCAACTATTGCTTCTACGACTATCGCTACCGCTTAGTGATAAAGTAAAGTAATTACATGGCGATTGCATTTCATACAATAAAGCGACAACCATATGGCTCCTGCCAGTTGCCGATAACTCCGTTACAAAACATGATCATCTCATACAATAAAATATAGCATCATGCCTTGACCATATCACATCACAACATGCCCTGCAAAAACAAGTTAGACGTACTCTACTTTGTTGTTGCAAGTTTTACGTGGCTGCTACGGGGTGACCAAGAACCATTCTTACCTACGCATCAAAACCACAACGATAGTTCGTCAAGTTAGTGTTGTTTTAACCTTCAACAAGGACCGGGCGTAGTCACACTCGGTTCAACTAAAGTTGGACTGACACCCCTCAGCCACCTGTGTGCAAAGCACGTCGGTAGAACCAGTCTCGCGTAAGTGTACGCGTAATGTCGGTCCGGGCCGCTTCATCAAACAATGCCGCTGAACCAAAGTATGACATGCTGGTAAGCAATATGACTTGTATCGCCCACAAATCACTTGTGTTCTACTTGTGCATATAACATCTATGCATAAACCTGGCTCGGATGCCACTATTGGGGAACGTAGTAATTTCAAAAAAAATCCTACGCACACGCAAGATCATGGTGATGCATGGCAACAAGAGGGGAGAGTGTCGTCTACGTACCCTCGTAGACCGTAAGCGGAAGCATTATGACAACGCGGTTGATGTAGTCGTACGTCTTCACGATCAACCGGTCCTCAGTACCGAATGTATGGCACCTCCGCGTTCAGCACACGTTCAGCTCGGTGACGTCTCGCGAACTCACAATCTAGTAGAGCTTCGTCAGCACAACAACATGGTGACGGTGCTGCTGAAGCTACCGACGCAGGGCTTCGCCTAAGCACCGCTACGATATGACCGAGGTGGATTATGGTGGAGGGGGCACCGCACACGGCTAAGAGATCAATGATCAATTGTTGTGTCTCCAAGGGGTGCCCCCTCCCGTAAAGGAGTGGAGGAGGGGAAGGGGGCCGGCCTCCTATGGAGCGCCCCATGAGGAGTCCTACTCCCACCGGGAATTGGACTCCCCCTTTCCAAGTAGGAGTAGGAGTAGGAGAGGAAGGGAGAGAAGGAGAGAAGGAAAGGGGGGCGCCGCCCCCCTTGTCCAATTCGGACTAGAGGGGAAGGGGGCGCGCGGCTGCCCTGGACGCCCCTCCTCTTCTCCCACTAAGGCCCATTAGGCCTAATATACTCCCCGGGGGGTTCCGGTAACCCCCCGGTACTCCGGTATATGTCCAAAACCTCTCGAAACACTTCCCGTGTCCGAACATAGTCGTTCAATATATCGATCTTTACGTCTCGACAATTTCGAGATTCCTCATCATGTCCGTGATCATATCCGGGACTCTGAACTACCTTCGGTACATCAAAACACAAAAACTCATAATACCGATCGTCACAGAACTTTAAGCGTGCGGACCCTACGGGTTCGAGAACTATGTAGACATGACTGAGACATGTCTCCGGACAATAACCAATAGCGGAACCTGGTGTAACACCCCGGATGTAATTTACCTTATATGTATCCCAACTCTTGCCGTTTCCGGCCTAAGTTATTTTATTTTCCTCGGGTTCGGGTTTTTGTCTCCGTGTGTTGTTGCCTTTCTCATGCATCTCATATCATTTCATCATGTGCATTGCATTTGCATACGTGTTCGTCTCATGCATCCGAGCATTTTTCCCATTGTCCGTTTTGCATTCCGGCGCTCCCATCTCCTCCGGTGGACCTTTCTACCTCTTTTCGTGTGTGGGGGTTAAACATTTCCGGATTGGACCGAGACTTGTCAAGCGGCCTTGATTTACTACCGGTAGACCGCTTTTCAAGTTTCGTGCCATTTGGACTTCGTTTGATACTCCAACGGTTAACCGAGGACCGTAAAGGCCTCGTGTGTGTTGCAGCCCAACACCTCTCCAAAGTGGACCAAAACCCACCTAAACCCCCTCCATCATCTCGGTCGTTCGATCACGATCGCGTGGCCGAAAACCGCATTCCATTTGGAGCCTCCTAGCTCCTTCTATGTGTAAATAGGTGCCTCCCACAAAAATTCCAGATCAAACCCTAGTCTCCCCCTTCCTCCACGCGCTGGACACATCCGCCCGGCGCCGGACGTGTCCGCCCTGCCGCGCCGCCGCCAGGTGTCGCCATGTGATTCACCCGCGCCTGTGCCCACTTCGCCGCCGGCCCGCTCGGCCCGTCGCGGGACCCACGAGGCCCAAGCCGCCGCCTCCCGCGGGTCGCCTCCCGGCCGCCCGCGCCCGTCAGCTCCGCCGCGCCTCCTCGCCCGCGTCGGCGCCGCCTCGCCCGCGTCGGCGCCGCCTCGCCCCGCCAACCTCGTCCGCCCGCTGCCTCCTCGCCGGGCCACCGCCGTCGTCCGCCGCGCCGCCGTCCGCCGCTCCGACGCCCTCCGCCCTCCTTCATCTTCGGATCCGGCAAGAGCCCGCACGCCGGCGAGCTCCTCTGAACTCCGGCCACCTTCCCGCTACTCCGTCGAGCTGATCCGGTCATCCTCGGGAAACGTGCCACCCCGATCCAGGTCTGAGAGAAACCCTAGGTTGACTTTCGTTTCTCTAAGTCCCCAGTTTTTCAGTATTTTTAGGCAACTTCATCATGTCGTAACTTTGGCTCCATGGATCCGTTTTGGGCATGTAGCATATCAAATTGTTCGTCTGGATGTGCACATCATTTCATCTCATTGAATTATTTTCATTTGAGCTCATCTTGATGCCCGAAATGCTGTTGGAAGGGGGCTATGTGATAAAATTGTCAGATTTGTTTCATCAAATAGCTATTTGTCATTTTTGCCATGATTAATGTGTGCATGATATGCTCCTGAGCTCTACATGAGTTTTGTTATATGCCATGCCATCTTTACAGAGGTGCTTACCATGTATTTTTGTGATATGTGTGGTGACTAGCACAAGCTTGCAAAGTAGTGCAATCGGTAATGCTGATTTCAGGGACTTAGAATTTCTCTAAGTCCTTGTCCTGATTTTGTCATTATGCCATATGTTCATGTTGTTCCCTAGTGATACGTGCCTCTTTTGAGGATGATCATTAAGGATGATTTGTTAACATTGTGGTGCTCTATCCATCCATGTATTTGTTTGCATTTATGGAGCACCCTAGCTTGAGTCAATCGAGCTCCACTTTTGCTATTTCGTGGATCCTGGCAGATTGTTGACTTGTTAGCGATTTTGCCGAGGATGTTGCCATTGATCCGTGCATGCTATGTTGTTGTTCTTGCCATGTCTAGCTTTTATGCCATGTATTCTTGATGGGTGTATGCTTAGTTTTTCATGCCATGCTCTGTAGTGAGTGCATCGAGCTCGTGAACATGCCTACTCGTTAACTGATTTGCATGCTCCAGTTTTTCACTAAGTCTGTAATCTGATTATGTTTTTGCCATGTTCGCATGCTTGCAATTGTATTTTCTGATCCCTTTTGGCTCAAGGTCACTAAGGGACTTTTGTTAAGTGTTTTGAGTAGCTTCATGTCATGCCTTGCTTTTCCATGTTAAGTTCCTATAGCATATAGTTTTAATGCTCCAAAGTGTGCTACCTGATGTTAAATTCCAGACTTGTGTTAATTTCACTAAGTCTGAAACCTGTTATCTTTTGCACTTTTGCCATGCTTGTTTGAACCTGTTAATGGATGAATTAGCCTAGCTCAGTGTTCATATTTTGTCAAGCATCATGAGAGGGTCCCTGCCATGTATTTTGTTGTCATGTTTTAGTGCTATAGCATAATTATCTTGATGCTTTTAGATGGCTACTTGCTGATTATCGCAGACCGGTGCCATATTTGTTTTGCTTGCCATTTCCAAACCGTGCATCCGATTCTAGTGATCTTTATGTCGATTTCAACCGAAATCACCTCACCTTTCCAGTGGCACTCTTGGATTTCCAAGTGGAGGCCAGGTTCAATCATTCCTTGTCAAATCTCGCATATGCATCACATACCGCATCCCGCATAGCATACCATGTTTGCATCATGTTTGTTTGAGAATTGCACGTGGTTGATTGTGTTCCTTTTGCTTGTTTGTCTTGTTTGGGTAGAGCCGGGAGACAAGTTCGCTAACAAGGAGTCTGTTGAGTTTGCTTACGAGGATCAAGTCAACTCTGACAACTTTGCAGGCAAGATGATCATACCCTTGAAATCACTTCTATCTTTGCTTGCTAGTTGCTCGCTCTTTTGCTATGCCTATGCTACGATGCCTACCACTTGCTTATCATGCCCCCCAAATTGCCATGTCAAACCTCTAACCCACCATGTCCTAGCAAACCGTTGTTTGGCTATGTTACCGCTTCGCTCAGCCCCTCTTATAGCGTTGCTAGTTGCAGGTGAAGATTGGAGATCGTTCCTTGTTGGAACATTGTTTATGGAAGTGCGTTATATCGACTAGAGGGGGGTGAATAGGCGATTTTTATGTAAGTCTTCAAAACTTGGGAGTTATGAAGGCAAACAGTGAAGATTATGCCTATTACTATGCAGCGGAAGTTAGATTACACTAGGCCAGCCATGGTCATGTATTCAATAGAGTGAGAGCACAGTGACAAACAGCTTCAGTGTAATAAGGATCAAGTAGGAAGAAGTTATGAAGCCAAACCGACCATGCATTCACGTTGTGAAGACAAATGATAAAGCAAGCATGCAATGACTTCACAATGAGTAACTGCAAGAGAAGGAAGTGAAGATGAAACCAGTGACTCGTTGAAGACAATGATATGTTGGATCAGTTCCAGTTGCTGTGACAACTGTACGTCTGGTTGGAGCGGCTAGGTATTTAAACCTTAGGACACACAGTCCCGGACACCCAGTCCTGAACACACAGTTCAGGACACTAAGTCCTCACCGTATTCTCCTTGAGCTAAGGTCACTTAGTCCTCGCCCAATCACTCCGGTAAGTCTTCAAGGTAGACTCCCAAACCTTCACAGACTTCATTCACTGGCAATCCACAATGTCTCTTGGATGCTCTGAACGTGACGCCTAACCGTCTGGAGGATTCACAGTCCTCAAGTGTAATAAGTCTTCAGATCACACAGACAAGAAGACTCAAGTGATGCCCAATTTACTCTGGCTCTGGGTGGTTAGGGCTTTTCTCCTCACTAGGAATTTTCTCTCAAAGGCTTCGAGGTGGGTTGCTCTCAAACGACAAAAGCCATGCACTGAAATTTGAGCAGCCAACCGTTTATGGTTGTGGGGGTGGGCTATTTATAGCCACTTGGCAACCCGACCTGATTTGTCCGAAATGACCCTGGGTCACTAAGGAACTGACACGTGTCTCAACGGTCAGATTTCGAACTCTCATGGCAACTTTACTTGGGCTACAAGCAAAGCTGACTTGTCCGGCTCTGGACAAGATTCGCTCTCATTGTCTTCACTCGAAGACATAGGTTTTTGATTTAGGCATCACTTCAGTCATTCTGACTGGTTCTCCTGGACCCCACTTAACAGTACGGTGGTTCCTATGACTCAACAAGAATAAAAAGAACTACGAAGGATCTAAGTCTTCGAGTTCCATAGGCTTCATAACGTGTCTTCTGTTGTCATAGTCTTCAAAGTGAATATCTTCATATACCACCTTTGTCTTCAATGTCTTCATACATTTTTAGGGGTCATCTCTGGTAGTAAAACCGAATCAATGAGGGACTTCTACCTGTGTTTTCCTGCAATTCTCACAAACACATTAGTCCCTCAACTAGGCTTGTCATCAATACTCCAAAACCAACTAGGGGTGGCACTAGATGCACTTACAATCTCCCCCTTTTTGGTGATTGATGACAAACTAGTTGAAGTTTTCAACGGGGAATATAAAGTGTGAAGTTTGTAAAGGAATTGTCTTCATAAGTTGCAAGAGCTCCCCCTGAAGATGTGCATATAAGTTAATTTGCTTTTGGAATGCAAATGCACATGGCAGGTTGTACTTGTGGAGATCAGCTTCAGCTTATGATGACAATCCACTATGCATGTGAAAGCATATGAAGATAATGACATGCATAATGGAAAATGGACGTCTGCAGAATGAGATGAGTGCGGAATTTATCGTCGCACATGCGGAATTTATCTTCGCAAACAGAGTGGTAAACAAGTAGCAGACGACCATCGAGTTTTAGTGTTTACAACTCAAAAGAACCAAATGAAGCAAAAACAAGAGTTGTAAACACGAAGCAAAGTATAACAAAACAAGGCACCCGCCCATGTTGACCCGCTTGAAGACTATAAACATCATATGCTTCTCCCCCTTTTGTCAGGAATGACCAGAAAGGTTTGAAGACATAGAGTTTTCTACGCGTTCCCAGGTGCAGCAGGGTCGGTGGAGTTGTTTGGCGGTGCTGAGCTTTGAGGTGCTGAAGCGGGTGGTGGTGAAGTAGCATCATCATCTTCATCAATGATCCTCGCAGTGACGGTGGCAGCAGATGAGGAATACTCAGAGTCTTCAAGTGACGGTGTGTTGCGCATCACAGCCCTCCTAGGAGGTGTGGTGTCAAATTTGAAGCGCTCTGTGAAGCCATCCTCTTCAAGTTCAGCTTCAGTGCAGATCATTGAGAGCCCTTTCCACGTACGACGGCAAGTCTCATGTGTAACGAAGGCATTTTTGGTGGCCAGGTTTCGAAGACGATTGACATCCACCAAGAGGCTCTTCATCTGACGTTTCAGCTAGTCATGATGCCTATCTTGCTTTTGGTGAAGGGCCACAAGAAGCTCTCGGTCAGTGAGGACACGAGCACGCTTCTTGGGTCTTGGAGCGTTTGTGCTATCTGTGGCTTCAGTTGATGCTGGTGCACGTGTAGTGCCAGCCATCGGATAGACCCTAGACATGGCTTCAACACCTTCAACATTCTGCGTGAAGCTCTGGTGTTCGGCATTTTGAAGACTTATTGGTTGCTTGGCAGGCTTAGGGTATATTGCTTCAGCAGAGATATCCACATCTGGCAGGAAAATGCGATGGTTTCGGGCTGAGGGCTGATACGAAATTGTAGAGTGCAGTTTGATGAGCCTCATCACCCAAGGGGCATAGATTTTTAGACCAAATAAGTCCGAGCCTGACACAGCAAGTTGTCGTATGAAAAGATCCTGTGCGTTGAAGCATTTGCCATGCATGATATAGAATATGAGAGTCTTCATTGCACCCTCAATCTTGGCATGTGGAGAGTGTCCCTTAATGGGCCAGAGAGTCCGCCGGATAATATGATATATGGTCCTGGGCAGGTACTCTAGGTCTTCAACAAAGAACTCAGTTGGATAGGGTGCATCCTGAGGCAATGGCTTCATCATTGAGAGCATCTGACTCATATTGGGTTCAGGTCTCTGGAAAATACTCTCAATAGCTTCAGAATGTGATTGGCAGCCTTCCTCGAAGAATTCGCCTAGAGTGGGCAGGCCGGTGAGCTCAATGATGTTAAATGCATTGGCTTCATGATGGACATTTCCGGTCATCCACTCCAGGATCCAAGTCTTCGGATCTCTGTTGTAGCCTTTGATGTGGAGAGTTGCATAAAACTGAAGCAGAAGCTCTTCGTTCCAGTGCTCTTCATCAGTCACGAACGGCAGCAGACCCACTTGCCTGAAGCAGTCCAAAGCTTCCTCAAGACATGGCAGACCAGCAATAGCTTCAACCTCAAGGCGCTTGTGAGGGAAGATGCGACCTTGGTTGTATAAGATGCAAGAATAATAGCTGCACTGTGAATAGCTCCAGAACCTGTCTGATACAATCCTTTCCCTTGAATAGGGATTCTTGGAGCTATCGAAAAATGTGTTGTCTGCCTTGAAGCTGTTTACATCAAAGGAGCCAGGTGCTGATGCAGGACCTGGGAACCTTGGAAGCCTTGGGACTGGCTTCTGGACATGAGGCCTGTGCTCTATGTGATAGTCAAATTGTGGACCTGCAGCAGACTCAGGAACTGAAGTGTCTGGCTCAGTGGCTTCGCTGTCCGCTGAAGCATTTGGTGGGGTGGGCTCCACATTGGCTTCAGTGTTAGTGGTTTGAGGGACATCTTCAGGCACGTTCTCTTGGGGAACTGCATCTTGATGGAGCGAGGGAGTGGGTTCTGGAGGTGCTTCTTCATTGTCTTCGGCTGATGCAGCCGGAATTTCTGCAGACTGGACTTGAGGCCGTGGACCTTTGCGAAGCCTACGGAACGCAGACGACGCTTGTGGTGTCGGAGTGGGCTGGGCCTCAATGTCTTCTTCCTCCTGAGGGCGATCCGCCCATGACTCATCTTGTGCCATTGGCGTCAGAGGACGACCAATGCTGATGGGTTCGCTTGTTTCAAGCTGAGGAAGGGCTGCATGACCTTGCACATTGTCCTGATGACCAATGTCTTCAGCAGCTAGTGGGTCAGCTGCTGGAATATCTTCAGCGTCAGGTGCCTCTGTGGGAGCAGGCTCATGAACCGTTAGTCTTCTTTCTGCATTGGGGTGAATGACAGAAAGGGGTTCAACCATCAAGGGCTCTGTGGGAGCAGCCCTAGATTTCTTAGTCTTGCGCTTCTTTTTACTGGGGGCAGAAGGAGAGGCTTCAGAGCTCTTCCTTTTTCTGGCTTCAGCTTCTGCAGCTCTTGTCTTCTTTAGCTCTGAAGCTGTTGACCGGCTCTTTGTCTTCGAGCCAGTCGTGGCAGTTGGGAAGACAATGGGAGTGGCTGCTTGTCTTGATGCCTCTGGTTCACTCATAGCAGGCTACTTCTTCTTCTTTGCGGCCATCTTGGGGTCGATGCCTGGACGCCCAAGTGCCTTGCGCTTTTCAGCCTCGTTGTAGGCTTGAACACATTTGTCAGCCAATGACTTCATCCTTTCACGCGAGCCTTGAGCTTCAGCACGCTTCTTCAGAAAGTTTTCTTTGAGATCATGCAGCATGATTTTGAAGCTTCTCACTTCCTGCACGCTGAGACTGGCCATGTGCTTCTTGAACTGAGCTTTTTCGTGATCAATTTTCTGCTTCAGCTCAACGATGCGCTGAGCAATGGCCAGTTCTGAAGCAATTGTGCCTTGGAAGGCGACGCTGAGTCCAATAGGCAGCTGCAGATCATTGAAGCTTATATCTGGAGTGTCAAACCATTCATCGATGAAGCTGTGGATGATGGCGACATCAAAGAGAGGCAGATTGTTGAAGATTTCCGCTTCCTCCTTGCTTTTGATGAGCTGTTCTAGTGCGTCATCGCCCAGATCTTCATCGCTTGATAGATCAATGGCTTCACTGCGCAGAATGGCAGCAGCAGTGAGCTCTTTCCCTGTGTGTTGCTGGGGCTCCTTTTCCTTCAGGGGCTTGGAGATGCGGGATACATCTTCAGACTGCACACTGACTTCAGGAGGTGCAGTTTTCAATGGCTTCGCCCTTGAGATTTTTGAGGCAGGGGCCGGCTTCGAAGCTTTTGGTTTCTTTGTCTGCTTTGGCTTTGACACAGCAGGAGCTTCATCAGACTCAGAATCAGCTGGAGGGTCATTCACAGCAGTCCCTTGGACCAAGATATGGGTGATTAGGCCCTCAAGATTGGCAAACGGACCGATGATATTGGGTTCCGCGTCGCGTGTGCCATCTGCCCTTGGTGAGGAGGGACCAGGATTGAAGTCAAGCCCAGATTTCTTCTTGTTTAGCTTCGCTGACTGTTGAGCAAACTGAAAGTTGCATTTGAAGAGATTGTCGTCACGACACCAGAGAAGTGACGACGGATGTGCATCATCAGGCTGTGGTCCTCGGACCATGCATGGGTAGAAGCCTTGAGCAATGGCTTCATCTCTGGTTCTGGGTACAAGGTTCTTGTATAAGATATCCCCCCATGGACTCTTGATTGCATTCTTTTCAGCATACTCCTGGGTGACGAAGCGGTATTTGAACCACTGTTCTGCCCAATAGCGTCGAATCCATTGGATTCGGGTTTTGCGCTGCCCATAGCTCTCTTCTGGATCTGTTTTGTACATTTCTGCCAAGTCTTCAGGCAGATCCTTGGAAGTTCCCTCACATCTCTGTCTGCCCCCCTTTCTTGCTGCTGCAACTGAAGCCATAAACTTTAACTTGAAAGGCTTCAAAACTTTCAAAGGCTTCAAAGGCTTTCTTTTTCTTGACAAACAGGAACTGGCTTCAGGAGAGTTTATGTGATGCTGTAGGAATTCTGCAAATGAATGCAGACTATGAGAACCGAAGGATTCTCCCACGGACATGTACCTGTGACAGCATTAAGGTGCGAGGGAAGGGGAAGAGGTCATATGCATTCTCAGAAGGTTTTGAAGATTAATCAGTTTAGAAGACATTGACCTCATTGTGCGAAGACATTCACTTATAGATAAGAAGTTGGTTCCAGATTTGTACGAACCCATAGATCAGTACAAGTGAGGAATCTAACTACTTTATGAAGCACAAGTGAATATACTAGGCATGTTATGAGATGCAGCGAGAGATCTAACTGGTGTGAAGAGAAACTTCTTATGGTTGAAAGTGACAGAACCAAGAGATCAAAAGAGGCTGTAAAAAGAAGTTTTATTTACCACACTGGAACTGCTAGACGGAAGGAAGTTGATGCCGAGCAGTTCAGTCCTCCGTGCCCTAACTTGGCGACGGAAAACACCTACGGCGACGGCGGAGAGGACGATGTCCGCGGTCGGCGTGAGGACGGTGTTGGAGAGGTTGCGGTGGCGCTTCGTCTCCGGCGTCGTCGAGTGCTAGCGGTGGCGCTAGGGTTCGTGCGAGGATGGAAGAAGGAGATAATGACTGCGGTAAGTGTGAATTTATAGACTCAGAGGCGGCACTGTGCTATTACGCAGGTGCCCCTGGCGGTTCGCATTTGAGGCACGCGTGGCCAGTTAGCGGAAGTTTGGGGTTTGTTCCACGTCCCACGCACGCCTAAATTGTCGGGCGGTCGTTCCTGCTTCTCCGGATCTTATGTGGAGGAATGAGCATTAAAAACGGACTTTTATGGTTGTCTCTATGTCTTCAGCTGACAAGGACACAGTGAAGACATTCGACAGTTTCAACAGAATGCATATGACTTGGAGAGATAGAGTTTGAGATAGAAAGCATAGAGAGGTTAGGGTCCGATCACATTCACTTAGTTCAAAAGATTCAACCAAGAAGACATAGCTATAAGTGAATGTTGTAGAGGACAGAACACTAGAGCATATATATATATATATAATCATCGTAGTGAAGATAATCATGAAGATATGTTAAGTTCGAAGCCAAACCAATGTGAAGATATTGCAAGGTAACGCCATGAGTTAAACACTTCAAAATGGAACGTTTGGTGGTGGCGTTACCCACCGTATAGGAAGTATTATACCCAGACACGGCGCACAATTATCGTGGCGCTCCGAAGTCAAATTCCACATTAATGTATTCACACTTAGAATGTATGTCTTCATTGATTGAAGATATACTTTACTTTGTGTGTTGCACATCTAAGTCATCAATATGCATAAGTGTTAGGATGTGTGCCTGATCATAGGACATTTGAGGATTCCAAGATATTTAGCTCACATCGTAACTTGCAAAACCTCTTCTCATCCAAGGGCTTGGTGAAGATATCTGCCAATTGCTCTTCAGTGTTGACGTGTATGATATCAATATCTTCCTTCACAACATGATCTCTGAGAAAGTGATGACGAATTTCAATGTGCTTTGTCTTCGAGTGCTGAACTGGGTTGTTGGCAATCTTGATGGCGCTTTCGTTGTCGCAGTAGAGTGGCACTTGCTTCAGATGAATGCCATAGTCCTTGAGTGTTTGCTTCATCCACAGAAGCTGAGCGCAGCAAGATCCAGCAGCAATGTATTCAGATTCAGCAGTGGAGAGAGATACACAGTTCTGCTTCTTTGAAGACCAACATACAAGTGATCGTCCCAGAAAGTGACATGTGCCTGATGTAGACTTGCGATCAACTTTGTCACCAGCATAATCAGCATCCGAAAATCCAACCAAATCAAATTCTGAGCCCTTTGGATACCATAATCCTAGAGTTGGGGTGTGAGCCAAATATCGAAGAATTCGCTTCACAGCTAAGTGATGCGACTCCTTTGGTGCTGCTTGAAATCGAGCACACATGCAAACACTAAGCATGGTATCTGGCCTAGATGCACATAAATAAAGCAAAGACCCAATCATGGAGCGGTATACTTTTTGATCGAACTCTTTACCATTGTCGTCAGGACCTAGATGATGTTTGGCCGGCATCGGTGTTGTGAAGCCTTTGCAGTCTTGCATACCGAACTTCTTCAAGCAATCTTTGAGATACTTCTCTTGAGATATGAAGATGCCATTGCTCTGTTGTCGGATTTGAAGACCAAGAAAGAACTTCAGCTCCCCCATCATGGACATCCGATATTGCTCTTGCATCATATATCCAAACTCTTCACTGTACTTCTGATTGGTGCAGCCGAAGATAATGTCATCCACATATATTTGGCACACAAACAGTTCACCATCGTATGTCTTCGTGAAAACAGTGGGATCCAGGGAACTAGGTATGAAGCCTTTGCTCTTCAGAAAGTACTTGAGTGTATCATACCAGGCCCTAGGGGCTTGTTTGAGGCCATACAGTGCCTTGTTGAGCTTGTATACCATATCAGGATGTTTTGGATTTTCAAAGCCAGGTGGTTGTGCAACATACACTTCTTATTCAATCTTGCCATTGAGAAAGGCACTTTTCACATCCATTTGATATAGAAGTATGTTATGATGATTTGCATAGGCCAGCAGTATGCGTATGGCTTCAAGCCTAGCCACAGGAGCAAATGTTTCATCGAAGTCAATGCCCTCCACTTGAGTATATCCTTGAGCAACGAGACGAGCTTTGTTTCTGACAACTTGACCATTCTCATCTTGCTTGTTGCGGTATATCCATTTGGTGCCTATTATGTTGTGCTTCCGTGGATCAGGACGCTTAACCAGTTCCCATACATTATTCAGCTCAAACTGTTGAAGCTCTTCTTGCATAGCTTGAATCCATTCAGGTTCCATGAAGGTTTCTTCAACTTTCTTGGGTTCTCATATTGAGACGAATGCGAAATGCCCACAGAAGTTTGCTAGCTGAGTTGCCCTTGAACGAGTGAGTGGACCAGGTGCATTGATGCTGTCAAGTATTCTGTCAATCTGTACTTCATTTGCAACACGAGGATGTATAGGGCGAAGACTTTGCTCTTGCTGATCTGCGTTGTTGTTTGGAGGAATGTCTTCATGCTGAGCATTGTCTCCATGTTGATCAGGTGCTGAGATGATGAGTTCTTCTTCAGGATGAGCTTCAGAAGGCATAATCTCTCCAGTTCCCATAAGCTTGATTGATTCACTAGCTGGGACTTCATCTAGCACATTTGGCAGTTGCTCTCTTTGTGAACCATTTGTTTCATCAAACCGTACATCCACTGTTTCGACCACTTTGTGATGGAAGAGATTGAAGACTCTGTAGGAGTGTGAATCCTTTCCATATCCAAGCATGAAGCCCTCATGTGCTTTTGGTGCAAACTTTGAGGTGTGGTGTGGGTCCTTGATCCAGCATTTTGCGCCAAATACTCTGAAGTAACTGACATTTGGCTTCTTGCCAGTTAGGAGTTCATAAGATGTCTTGTTCAGAAGCTTGTGAAGATAAACACGATTGATTGTATGGCATGCAGTATCAATGGCTTCAGTCCAGAATTTTCTTGGAGTCTTGTATTCATCTAGCATTGTTCTGGCCATCTCAATGAGTGTTCTGTTCTTGCGTTCGACGACGCCATTCTGCTGTGGCGTGTATGGAGCTGAGAATTCATGTGTGATGCCCAAGGTATCCAGATATGTATCAAGGCCAGTGTTCTTGAATTCAGTGCCATTGTCACTTCTGATGTGCTTTATCTTGGCGCCAAAATTGTTCATAGCTCGATTTGCGAAGCGTCTGAAGACATCCTGCACTTCAGTCTTGTAAAGGATTATGTGTACCCAAGTATATCTAGAGTAATCATCAACAATGACGAAGCCATAAAGGCAAGCAGTAGTAGTAAAAGTTGAGTAGTGAGTGGGACCGAAAAGATCCATGTGGAGCAGTTCGAAGGGTTGTGTAGTAGTCATGATTGTCTTTGAAGGATGTTTTGCCCTTGTCATCTTCCCTGCTTCACAGGCACCGCATAAATGATCTTTCTTGAACTTGACGCCCTCGATGCCTATGACGTGCTTTTTCTTCGCAAGGGTGTGGAGGTTCCTCATGCCAGCATGCCCAAGCCTCCAATGCCAAAGCCAGCATTCTGAAGCTTTTGCAAGAAGACATACTGCAAGTTGTGGTCCTGCTGAGAAATCTACCACGTACAAATCACCTTTCCGATACCCTTCAAACACTAGAGATTTGTCAGATTCCATTATCACCAGGCAATGATATTTTCCAAACATTACAATCATATTCAAATCGCAAAGCATTGAGACAGACATTAAGTTGAAGCCAAGGGATTCAACAAGCATGACTTTATCCATGTGTTGATCCTTTGAGATTGCAACTCTACCTAGACCCAATACCTTACTTTTACCAGTGTCAGCAAATGTGATGTGGCTCATGTCGGATGGACGTAAAGTTGAGTCCATAAGAAGGCTTCTTCTGCCAGTCATGTGATTTGTACACCCACTGTCAATAATCCATTCTGAAGACTTTGAAGTCGCTGGTGTCGTACCCTACAGTGCAGTTAGGGGGATAGGCTTCACGAAGAGAATTGTGAAGCATAAACATTTGACGAACCAGTGGGTTATGAAAACTTAGATCCAGATTAGGACTAATACGGAGAGTAGCATGCGATTCAGGAGCAAAGTACATAATGATGCCATTCGGGCATTTTATCTTGCGCCCTACAAGATTTTTAAGGTCCCCAGCAATAGCATCAGAAGATTTTGTTTTTCTGCTGGAGACCTTTCCCTGCAAAAGAGAGTTAAGCTTTCTTAACCACCCACATCTTCAAGGGTGGCTTAGAAGCACTAAGTCTAAGTGCAGCATCTGAGAATTTTGGCTTTGAAGTCTTTGCAAACAGTCTAGCAGGTGGACAATAATACTCATAGGAATAAGTAGAATAATTTTTGGTTACATGAACACGGTTCGATGAACCGCTCTCATATTCATATGCCTGAGTATAGTTTCCCTGCAAAATATTTGTGTTAGTGTGACTCAGGTGAGTCCTCTGTTTGTATGAAGCCTTTGGACCATATGAAGCCTTTGGTCTAAGGTTTGTCTTCTTTAAGTGAGGTGTCATGAAGACATTCACAGGAAGATTTTCCAGACACTTTTTCGGAACCCAGATCTTCTTCATAGGCGGTCCATTCCTGCAGTTAGTACCAATGTACCTGGCAAACACTTCACCATACTGATTCTTAAACAGTTTATAGTTTGCATCAAAGGATTCATCAATGATAATGGGGTTAGCACAAGTGAAGCCAGATAAGTTGGATGGATCTGCTGAAAGTTCCTTCGCAGCAACCCATGTGGTTTTGGGGTACTGCTCAGGTTTCTAGTAAGAGCCATCTGCATTTATTTTCCTCACAAATCCAACACCCTCTTTCCTAGGGTTTCGGTTCAGAATCTGCTTCTTGAGGACATCACATAATGTCTGATGTCCTTTAAGACTTTTGTACATCCCTGTTTCAAGCAATGTCTTCAACCTAGCATTCTCATCAGCAATAGCAGTGGTATCCTCAGCAGAGGGGTTAGTTACCACATCAAAAGTTGAAGATATTGCAACAGCAGTAGCAGTGGAACATTCAGCAACAGAATTAGCATTATCACGCTCAATGCATTTAAGACATGGTGGTTCAAATCCTTCCTGAGCGGGACTGATCTGTTCGGAGCAAAGTGACTCGTTTTCCTTTTGAAGATCTTCATGAGCCGCTCTCAATTTCTCAAGTTCTTGCTTCCTTTGAAGATAATCATAGGAAAGCTTTTCATGAGTTGTTGAGAGAGTATCATGACGATCTTCAAGTTCCTGATACTTAACGTGAAGGTTTTTTATGTCTTCAATTAAGGATTCAGATCGAGTCATTTCAGCACCCAACAGATCATCGCTTCTGTCTAACAGTTTTTGAATATGTTCCATAGCTTTCTGTTGTTCAGTTGCAATTTTAGCAAGTGTTTTGTAGCTAGGTTTTGAATCACATTCAGAGTCATCGTCACTAGATGTTTGATAGCGAGTAGTGCGTGTGTTTACCTTGGCACCGCGTGCCATGAAGCAGTAGGTAGGAGTGGAGTGGTTCTTGTCATTTGCGTCGGTGTCGGTGATGTAGTCATTGTCTTCAGTGTTGAAGATAGACTTGGCGACGTATGCTGTAGCCAGACTCGCAATGCCAGAATCAGACTCCTCCTCAGATTCCACCTCTGCCTCCTCAGATGCAGACTCCTCCTCTGAATCCATCTCCTTTCCAATAAACGCACGTGCCTTGCCAGATGAGCTCTTCTTGTGTGATGAAGACTTTGATGAAGACTTGGAAGAAGACTTTGAGTATTTCTTCTTCTTCTTGTCATCAGAATCATATTCCTTGCTCTTCTTCTTCCTTCTGTTCTCATTGTCCCACTGTGGACACTCAGAGATGAAGTGTCCAGTTTTCTTGCACTTGTGACATGTTTTCTTCTTGTAGTCATGAGCAGAAGCTTCATCATTCCTTGAGCTTGATCGTGAAGATTTTCTGAAGCCTTTCTTCTTGGTGAATTTTTGGAACTTCTTCACTAGCATTGCAAGTTCTCTTCCAATGTCTTCAGGATCATCAGAACTGCAGTCAGATTCTTCTTCAGATGAGGAGACAGCTTTTGCCTTCAAGGCGCGAGTTCGCCCATAGTTTGGACCGTAGATATCTCTTTTCTCAGAAAGCTGAAACTCATGTGTGTTGAGCCTCTCAAGTATGTCAGACGGATCGAGTGTCTTGAAATCAGGACGTTCTTGAATCATCAGGGCCAGGATGTCAAACGAACTATCAAGTGATCTCAGCAGCGTCTTGACGATTTCATGTTTGGTGATCTCAGTGGCGCCGAGGGCTTGAAGCTCGTTTGTGATGTCAGTGAGTCTGTCAAATGTGTGCTGGACATTCTCATTGTCATTTCGCTTGAAGCGGTTGAAGAGATTGCGAAGGACACTGATTCTTTGATCTCTCTGGGTTGAGATGCCTTCATCAACTTTGGAGAGCCAGTCCCAGACCAGTTTGGATGTCTTCAAGGCACTCACACGGCCATACTGTCCTTTGGTCAGATGACCACAGATGATATTCTTGGCAGTAGAGTCCAGTTGAACGAATTTCTTGACATCAGCAGCAGTGACACCTTCTCCAGCATTGGGAACGCCGTTCTCGACGACATACCATAGGTCGACGTCAATGGCTTCAAGATGCATGCGCATCTTATTCTTCCAGTAGGGATATTCAGTTCCATCGAAGACGGGGCACGCAGCGAAGACTTTGATTATCCCTGCAGTCGACATAGCTAAAACTCCAGGTGGTTAAACTGAATCACACAAAACAAGGGAGCACCTTGCTCTGATACCAATTGAAAGTGCGTTATATCGACTAGAGGGGGGGTGAATAGGCGATTTTTATGAAAGTCTTCAAAACTTGGGAGTTATGAAGACAAACAGTGAAGATTATGCCTATTACTATGCAGCGGAAGTTAGATTACACTAGGCCAGCCATGGTCATGTATTCAATAGAGTGAGAGCACAGTGACAAACAGCTTCAGTGTAATAAGGATCAAGTAGGAAGAAGTTATGAAGCCAAACCGATCATGCATTCACGTTGTGAAGACAAATGATAAAGCAAGCATGCAATGACTTCACAATGAGTAACTGCAAGAGAAGGAAGTGAAGATGAAACTAGTGACTCGTTGAAGACAATGATATGTTGGACCAGTTCCAGTTGCTGTGACAACTGTACGTCTGGTTGGAGCGGCTAGGTATTTAAACCTTAGGACACACAGTCCTGGACACCCAGTCCTGAACACACAGTTCAGGACACCAAGTCCTCACCGTATTCTCCTTGAGCTAAGGTCACTTAGTCCTCGCCCAATCACTCCGGTAAGTCTTCAAGGTAGACTCCCAAACCTTCACAGACTTCGTTCACTTGCAATCCACAATGTCTCTTGGATGCTCTGAACGCGACGCCTAACCGTCTGGAGGATTCACAGTCCTCAAGTGTAATAAGTCTTCAGATCACACAGACAAGAAGACTCAAGTGATGCCCAATTTACTCTGGCTCTGGGTGGTTAGGGCTTTTCTCCTCACTAGGAATTTTCTCTCAAAGGCTTCGAGGTGGGTTGCTCTCAAACGACAAAAGCCGTGCACTGAAATCTGAGCAGCCAACCATTTATGGTTGTGGGGGTGGGCTATTTATAGCCACTTGGCAACCCGACCTGATTTGTCCGAAATGACCCTGGGTCACTAAGGAACTGACAGGTGTCTCAACGGTCAGATTTCGAACTCTCATGGCAACTTTACTTGGGCTACAAGCAAAACTGACTTGTCCGGCTCTGGACAAGATTCGCTCTCATTGTCTTCACTCGAAGACATAGGTTTTTGATTTAGGCATCACTTCAGTCATTCTGACTGGTTCTCCTGGACCCCACTTAACAGTACGGTGGTTCCTATGACTCAACAAGAATAAAAAGAACTACGAAGGATCTAAGTCTTCGAGTTCCATAGGCTTCATAACGTGTCTTCTGTTGTCATAGTCTTCAATGTGAATATCTTCATATACCACCTTTGTCTTCAATGTCTTCATACATTTTTAGGGGTCATCTCTGGTAGAAAACCGAATCAATGAGGGACTTCTACCTGTGTTTCCTGCAATTCTCACAAACACATTAGTCCCTCAACTAGGCTTGTCGTCAATACTCCAAAACCAACTAGGGGTGGCACTAGATGCACTTACAGTTTATTGTTGGGATATCACTATATTGTCTTGTTATCTTAATGCACCTATATACTTGGTAAAGGGTGGAAGGCTCAGCCTTTTGCCTAGTGTTTTGTTCCACTCTGGCCACCCTAGTTTCCGTCATATCGGTGTTATGTTCCCGGATTTTGCGTTCCTTACGCGGTTGGGTTATAATGGGAACCCCTTGATAGTTCACCTTGAATAAAACTCTTCTAGCAATGCCCAACATTGGTTTTACCATTTGCCACCTAGCCTTTTTCCCTTGGGTTTCGCGGACTCAAGGGTCATCTTTATTTTAACCCCCCGGGCCAGTGCTTCTCTAAGTGTTGGTCCAACTGAGCGATGTCTGGGGCTACCAGGGGCAACTCTGGGCTGGCCTACCCGACGTCTGGCTCATCTGAGTGTGCCCTGAGAATGAGATATGTGCAACTCCTATCGGGATTTGTCGGCACATCCGGGCGGTGGTGCTGGACTTGTTTTACCATTGTCGAGGATGTCTTGTAGAACTGGGATACCGAGTCTGATCGGAATGTCTCGGGAGAAGGAATATCCTTCGTTGACCGTGAGAGCTTGTGATGGGCTAAGTTGGGACTCCCCTGCAGGGATTTGAACTTTCGAAAGCCATGCCCGCGGTTATGGGCAGATGGGAATTTGTTAATGTCCGGTTGTAGATAACATGAACCTTAACTTAATTAAAATGAATCAACCGCGTGTGTAACCGTGATGGTCTCTTCTCGGCGGAGTCCGGGAAGTGAACACGGTGTTGGAGTAATGTTTGACGTAGGTTGTTATAGGATCACTTCTTGATCATAGTTCTTTGTTCGTGCTTTGCCTTCTCTTCTCGCTCTCTTTTGCGAACAGGTTAGCCACCATATATGCTAGTCACTTGCTGCAGCTCCACATATTACCTTGCCTTACCTATAAGCTTAAATAGTCTTGATCGCGAGGGTGCGAGATTGCTGAGTCCCCGTGACTCACAGATTACTTCCAAACCAGATGCAGGGACCGATGATACCGTTCCAGATGATGCACTTGAGCTCAAGTGGGAGTTCAATGAAGACTCTCGCCGTTACTATGTGTCTTTCCCTGATGATCAGTAGTGGTGCCCAGTTGGGGCGATCGGGGACCGTGTCGCATGTTGGGGTTGATCTTTTATTTTGGTACCGTAGTCGGACCATGAGTGTATTGGATGATTGTAATGTTATTCATGTATTTGTGTGACGTGGCGAGTGTAAGCCAAATATGTATCCTTTTCCCCTATTATCTATTTACATGGGTTGTTGTGAAGATTACCTTACTTGCGACATTGCTTTCAATGCGGTTATGCCTCTAAGTCGTGCTTCGACACGTAGGAGATATAGCCGCATCGAGGGCGTTACACCTGGATGCTCATATTGGTTCCTACATATTCTACGAAGATCTCTATCGGTCAAACCGCATAACAACATACGTTGTTCCCTTTGTCATCAGTATGTTACTTGCCCGAGATTCGATCGTCGGTATCTCAATACCTAGTTCAATCTCGTTACCGGCAAGTCTCTTTACTCATTCCGTAATGCATCATCCCGTAACTAACTCATTAGTCACATTGCTTGCAAGGCTTATAGTGATGTGCATTACCGAGAGGGCCCAGAGATACCTCTCCGACAATCGGAGTGACAAATCCTATTCTCGATCTATGCCAACTCAACGAACACCATCGGAGACACCTGTAGAGCACCTTTATTATCACCCAGTTATGTTGTGACTTTTGGTAGCACACAAAGTGTTCTTCCGGTAATCGGGAGTTGCATAATCTCGTAGTCATAGGAACATGTATAAGTCATGAAGAAAGCAATAGCAGTAAACTAAACGATCAAGTGCTAAGCTAACAAAATGGGTCATGTCAATCACATCATTCTCCTAATGATGTGATCTTGTTAATCAAATGACAACTCATGTCTATGGCTAGGAAACTCAACCATCTTTGATCAACGAGCTAGTCAAGTAGAGGCATACTAGTGACACTATGTTTGTCTATGTATTCACACATGTATTATGTTTTTGGTTAATACAATTCTAGAATGAATAATAAACATTTATCATGATATGAGGAAATAAATAATAACTTTATTATTGCCTCTAGGGCATATTTCCTTCAAAAGCAAACAAGGGGGTTGTCAATCCCCTCGACGATTACTTGCAAGGATTAAATCTGGTAGTGGTAGATAAATAAATTATAAAGATAAAATAAAACAAAAGAAAATTGCAGCAAGGTATATTTGTGTTTTTGTATATGATAAAAGTAGACCCAGGGGCCATTGTTTTCACTAGAAGCTTCTCTCTAGAGCACATAACATACGGTGGGTGAACAAATTACTATTGGGCAATTGATAGAAAAAAGCGCATAGTTATGAAGATATTCAAGGCAATGATCATGTATATAGGCATCACATCCGAGACAAGTAGACCGACTACTGCCTACATCTACTACTATTGCTCCACCCATCAACCGCTATCTAGCATGCGTTTAGAGTATTAAGTATAAAATAGGGTAACGCCTTAAGTAAGATGTCATGATGCAAACAAAGTAAACTCAACTAATATGAATAAACCCCATCGTTTTGTCCTTAATGGAAACAATACAAATACGAGTCTTGTCCCCTACTTTGTCATTGGGATAGAGCACCGCAAGATTGAACCCATCACAAAGCACCTCTCCCATTGCAACATAATTCAATCTAGTTTGCCAAACCAAACGGATAGATCAGAGAGAAATACAAAGCTATGCCAATCATGCATAATAAAGTTCAGAGAAGACTCAATTAATATTCATGAATAATCTGATCATAAACCCACAATTCATCGGATCCCAACAAACACACGACAAAACAAGATTACATCGAATAGAACTCCAATAACATCGAGGAGAACATTTATTAAAGATCAAAGAGAGAGAAGAAGCCATCTAGCTACTGAAGGAAATATGCCCTAGAGGCAATCATAAAGTTGTTATTTATATCTCCTTATATCATGATAAATGTATATTATTCATGCTAGAATTGTATTAACCGGAAACTTAGTACATATGTGAATACATAGACAAACAGAGTGTCACTAGTATGCCTCTACTTGACTAGCTCATTGAATCAATGATGGTTATGTTTCCTAACCATGGACATGAGTTGTCACTTTATTAACGAGATCACATCATTAGAGAATGATGTGATTGACTTGACCCATCCATTAGCTTAGCACGATGATCGTTTAGTTTGTTGATTGCTTTCTCCATAACTTATACATGTTCCTATGACTATGAGATCATGCAACTCCCGAATACCGGAAGAACACTTAGTGTGCTATCAAACATCACAACGTAACTGGGTTACTATAAAGATGCTCTACAGGTGTCTCCGATGGTATTTGTTGAGTTGGCATAGATTGAGATTAGGATTTGTCACTCCAAGTATCGGAGAGGTATCTCTGGGCCCTCTCGGTAATGCAAATCCCTATAAGCCTTGCAAGCAATGTGACTAATGAGTTAGTTGCGGGATGATGCATTATAGAACGAGTAAAGAGACTTGCCGGTAACAAGATTAAACTAGGTATTGAGATACCGATGATCGAATCTCGGGCAAGTAACATACCGATGACAAAGGGAACAACGTATATCGTTATGCGGTTTGACCGATAAAGATCTTTGTAGAATATGTGAGAGCCAATATGAACATCCAGGTTCCGCTATTGGTTATTGACCGGAGACGTGTCTCGGTCATGTCTACATAGTTCTCGAACCCGCAAGGTCCGCATGCTTAACGTGCGGTGTCGATCGGTATTATGAGTTTATGTGTTTTGATGTACCGAAGGTAGTTGGGAGTCCCGGATATGATCACAGACATGACGAGGAGTCTCTAAATGGCCGAGACATAAAGATTGATATGTTGGACAGCTATATTCGGACATCGGAAGTGTTCTGGGTGATTTCGGATAAAACCGGAGTGTTGGAGGGTTACCGGACCCCCCCCCCCCCCGGGGGGAAAGTTGGGCCTTCATGGGCCATAGGGAAGAGGGGAGGCAGCCCACAAGGGGCAGCCGCGGCCCCTCCCTATAGGGAGTCCGAATTGGACTGGGGGGGGGGGGGGCGCCCCCCTTTCCTTCTCCTCTTCCTCTCCCTTCCTTCCTCCCCCTTCTCCTCCTAGTAGGACTAGGAAAGGAGGAATCCTACTCCTACTAGGAGGAGGATTCCTCCTACCTTGGCACGCCACTAGGGCCGGCCGGCCTCCCCCCTTGCTCCCTTATATACGGGGGCAGGGGGCACCCTAGGACACACAAGTTGATTGTTTCCAGCCGTGTGCGGTGCCCCCTCCACCATAATCCACCTCGGTCATATCGTAGCGGTGCTTAGGCGAAGCCCTGTTCCAGTAGCATCGTCATCACCATCATCACGCTGTCGTGCTGACGAAGCTCTTCCCCGACACTCTGCTAGATCGTGAGTTCGTGGGACGTCACTGAGCCGAACGTGTGCAGATTGCGGACGTGCCATACTTCCGGTACTAGGATCGGTCGATCGTGAAGACGTACCACTACATCAACCACGTTGTCATAACGCTTCTGTTGGAAACATGCCCTAGAGGCAATAATAAAAGGATTATTATTATATTTCCTTGTTCATGATGATTGTCTTTTATTCATGCTATAATTGTGTTATCCGGAAATCGTAATACATGTGTGAATACATAGACACCAACATGTCCCTAGTAAGCCTCTAGTTGACTAGCTCGTTGATCAACAGATAGTCATGGTTTCCTGACTATGGACATTGGATGTCATTGATAATGAGATCACATCATTAGGAGAATGATGTGATGGACAAGACCCAATCCTAAACATAGCACAAGATCGTATATTTCGTTTGCTAGAGTTTTTCCAATGTCAAGTATCTTTTCCTTAGACCATGAGATCGTGTAACTCCCGGATACCGTAGGAGTGCTTTGGGTGTACCAAACGTCACAACGTAACTGGGTGACTATAAAGGTATACTACGGGTATCTCCGAAAGTGTCTGTTGGGTTAACACGGATCAAGACTGGGATTTGTCACTCCATATGACGGAGAGGTATCTCTGGGCCCACTCAGTAATGCATCATCATAATGAGCTCAAAGTGACCAAGTGTCTGGTCACGGGATCATGCATTACGGTACGAGTAAAGTGACTTGCCGGTAACGAGATTGAACGAGGTATTGGGATATCGACGATCGAATCTCGGGCAAGTAACGTACCGATTGACAAAGGGAATTGTATACGGGGTTGCTTGAATCCTCGACATCGTGGTTCATCTGATGAGATCATCGAGGAGCATGTGGGAGCCAACATGGGTATCCAGATCCCACTGTTGGTTATTGACCGGAGAGTCGTCTCGGTCATGTCTACATGTCTCCCGAACCCGTAGGGTCTACACACTTAAGGTTCGGTGACGCTAGGGTTGTTAGGAAGACTTGTATGTGATTACTGAATGTTGTTCGGAGTCCCGGATGAGATCCCGGATGTCACGAGGAGTTCCGGAATGGTCCGGAGGTAAAGATTTATATATGGGAAGTTGTCATATGGTCGCCGGAAAGGTTCGGGGGCATATTGGTATTGTACCGGGGCCACCGGAGGGGTTCCGGGGGTCCACCGGGAGGGGCCACCTCTCTCGGAGGGCCTAATGGGCTGTATGGAGAAGGGAACCAGCCCAAGTGGGCTGGGGCGCCACACCCCCCTAGGGCCCATGCGCCTAGGGTTGGGGGGAAACCCTAAGGGGGGCGCCCCCTTGCTTGGGGGGCAAGCCCCCCTCCCCTTGGCTGCCGCCCCCCTTCCCCCTTCCCCTATAAATAGAGGGGTGAGGGGAGGGCTGCACACAACATCCAAGGCGCAGCCCCTCCCCTCCCCAACACCTCTCCTCCATAAGAGCTTGGCGAAGCCCTGCCGGAGTACCGCAGTTTCACCACCACCACGCCGTCGTGCTGCTGCTGGAGCCCTCTTCCTCAACCTCTCCCTCCTCCTTGCTGGATCAAGGCGTGGGAGACGTCCTCGCTCCGTACATGTGTTGAACGCGGAGGTGCCATCCGTTCGGCGCTAGGATCTTCGGTGATTCGGATCACGTCGAGTACGACTCCATCAACCCCGTTCTCTTGAACGCTTCCGCTTGCGATCTACAAGGGTATGTAGATGCACTCTCCTCTCGTTGCTAGTTGACTCCATAGATTGATCTTGGTGAAGCGTAGGAATTTTTTTGTTTTCTGCAACGTTCCCCAACAACTTCTGCTTACGGTCTACGAGGGTACGTAGACAACACTCTCCCCTCTCTTTGCTATGCATCACCATGATCTTGCGTGTGCGTAGGATTTTTTTGAAATTACTGCGTTCCCCAACAGTGGCATCCAAGCCAGGTTTATGCGTAGATGTTATATGCACGAGTAGAACACAAAGGAGTTGTGGGCGTGGGTATATATATATTGCTTGCCGTCACTAGTTGATTCTTGATTCGGCGGTATTGTTGGATGAAGCGGCCCAGACCAACATTATGCGTACGCTTATGTGAGACTGGTTCTACTGACGTGCTTCACACACAGGTGGCTGGTGGGTGCTAGTTTCTCGAACTTTAGTTGAATCGGATTCAATGAACAGGGTTCTTTCTGAAGATCAAAAAGCAATCACTATACTGCGTTGTGGTTTTTGATGCGTAGGTAAGAACGGCTCTTGCTCAGCCCGTAGCAGCCACGTAAAACTTGCAACAACAAAGTAGAGGACATCTAACTTGTTTTTGCGGGGAATGTTGTGATCTGATATGGTCAAGACATGATGCTAAATTTTATTGTATGAGGTGATCATGTTTTGTAACACAGTTATCGGCAACTGTCAGGATCCATATGGTTGTCGCTTTATTGTATGAAATGCAATTGCCATGTAATTGCTTTACTTTATCACTAAGAGGTAGCGATAGTCGTAGAAGCAATAGTTGGCGAGACAACAATGATGCTTCGATGGAGATCAAGGTGTCAAGCAAGTGACGATGGTAATCATGATGGTGCTTTGGAGATGGGGATCAAAGGCACAAGATGATGATGGCCATATCATATCACTTATATTGGTTGCATGTGATGTTTATCCTTTATGCATCTTATTTTGCTTAGTTCGGCGGTAGCATTATAAGATGATCTCTCACTAAATTTCAAGGTATAAGTGTTCTCCCTAAGTATGCACCATTGCTACAGTTCGTCGTGCCGAGACACCACGTCATGATCGGGTGTGATAAGCTCTGCGTTCACATACAACGGGTGCAAGCCAGTTTTGCACACGCAGAATACTCGGGCTAAACTTAACGAGCCTAGCATATGCAGATATGGCCTCGGAACACTGAGACCGAAAGGTCGAGCGTGAATCATATAGTAGATATGATCAACATAGTGATGTTCACCATTGAAAATTACTCCATCTCACGTGATGATCGGACATGGTTTAGTTGATATGGATCACGTGATCACTTAGATGATTAGAGAGATGTCTATCTAAGTGGGAGTTCTTAAGTAATTTGATTAATTGAACTTTAGTTTATCATGAATTTAGTACCTGATAGTATTTTGCATGTCTATGTTGTTGTAGATAGATGGCCCGTGCTGTTGTTCCGTTGAATTTTAATGCATTCCTAGAGAAAGCTAAGTTGAAAGATGATGGTAGCAACTACACGGACTGGGTCCGTAACTTGAGGATTATCCTCATTACTGCACAAAAGAATTACGTCCTGGAAGCACCGCTAGGTGACAAACCCGCTGCAGGAGCAACGCTAGATGTTGTGAACACCTGGCAGAGCAAAGCTGATGACTACTCGATAGTTCAGTGTGCCATGCTTTATGGCTTAGAACTGGGACTTCAACGACGTTTTGAACGTCATGGAGCATATGAGATGTTCCATGAGTTGAAGTTAATATTTCAAGCAAATGCCTGGATTGAGAGATATGAAGTCTCCAATAAGTTCTACAGCTGCAAGACGGAGGAGAATAGTTCTGTTAGTGAACATATACTCAGAATGTCTGGGTACCACAACCACTTGACTCAACTGGGAGTTAATCTTCCTGATGATAGTGTCATTGACAGAGTTCTTCAATCACTGTCACCAAGCTACAAGAGCTTCATGATGAACTATAATATGCAAGGGATGGATAAGATGATTCCTGAGCTCTTTGCAATGCCTAAGGCTACGGAGGTAGAAATCAAGAAGGAGCATCAAGTGTTGATGGTTAACAAGACCACCAGTTTCAAGAAAAAGGGTAAAGGTAAGAAGGGGAACTTCAAGAAGAACAACAAGCCAGTTGCTGCTCAATTGAAGAAACCCAAGTCTGGACCTAAGCCTGAGACTGAGTGCTTCTACTGCAAAGGGATTGATCATTCGAAGCGGAACTGCGCCAAGTATTTGGCAGAGAAGAAGGATGGCAAAGTGAAAGGTATATTTGATATACATGTTATTGATGTGTACCTTACTAATGCTCGTAGTAGTGCCTGGGTATTTGATACTGGTTCAGTTGCTAACATTTGCAACTCGAAACAGGGGCTACAGATTAAGCGAAGATTGGCTAAGGACGAGGTGACGATGCGCGTGGGAAATGGTTCCAAAGTCGATGTGATCGCCGTCGACATGCTACCTCTACATCTACCTTCAAGATTAGTTTTAGACCAAAATAATTGTTATTTGGTGCCAACGTTGAGCATGAACATTATATCTGGATCTTGTTTGATGCGAGACGGTTATTCATTTAAATCAGAGAATAATTGTTGTTCTATTTATATGAGTAATATCTTTTATGGTCATGCACCCTTGATGAGTGGTCTATTTTTCCTAAATCTTGACAGTAGTGATACACATGTTCATAGTATTGAAGCCAAAAGATGCAGTGTTGATAATGATAGTGCAACTTATTTGTGGCACTGCCGTTTGGGTCATATTGGTGTACAACGCATGAAGAAACTCCATTCTGATGGACTTCTAGAATCACTTGATTATGAATCACTTGGTACTTGCGAACCATGCCTCATGGGCAATATGACTAAAACTCCGTTCTCCGGAACAATGGAGCGAGGAACGGAGTTATTGGAAATCATACATACTGATGTATGTGGTCCAATGAACATTGAGGCTCGCGGCGAATATCATTATTTTCTCACCTTCACAGATGATTTGAGCAGATATGGGTATATCTACTTAATGAAACATAAGTCTGAAACATTTGAAAAGTTAAAAGAATTCCAGAGTGAAGTGGAAAATCATCGTAAGAAGAAAATAAAGTTTCTACGATCTGATCGTGGAGGAGAATATTTGAGTTACGAGTTTGGTCTTCATTTGAAACAATGCGGAATAGTTTCGCAACTCTCGCCACTAGGAACACCATAGCGTAATGGTGTGTCCGAACGTCGTAATCGTACTTTACTAGATATGGTGCGATCTATGATGTCTCTTACTGATTTACCACTATCGTTTTGGGGTTATGCTTTAGAGACGGCTGCATTCACATTAAATAGGGCACCATCTAAATCCGTTGAAACGACACCTTATGAACTGTGGTTTGGCAAGAAACCCCAGTTGTCATTTCTTAAAGTTTGGGGCTGCGATGCTTATGTGAAAAAGCTTCAACCTGATAAGCTCGAACCCAAATCGGAGAAATGTGTCTTCATAGGATACCCAAAGGAGACTGTTGGGTACACCTTCTATCACAGATCCAAAGGCAAGATATTCGTTGCTAAGAATGGATCCTTTATAGAGAAGGAGTTTCTCTCAAAAGAAGTGAGTGGGAGGAAAGTAGAACTTGATGAGGTAATTGTACCTGCTCCCTTATTGGAAAGTAGTTCATCATTGAAATCAGTTCCAGTGATTCCTACACCAGTAAGTGAGGAAGCTAATGATGATGACCATGAAACTTCTGATCAAGTTACTACCGAACCTCGTAGGTCAAATAGAGTAAGATCCACACCAGAGTGGTACGTTAATCCTGTTCTGGAGGTCATGTTACTTTACCATGACGAACCTACGAACTATGAGGACGCGATGATGAGCCCAGATTCCACAAAATGGCTTGAGGCCATGAAATCTGAGATGGGATCCATGTATGAGAACAAAGTGTGGACTTTGGTTGACTTGCTCGATGATCGGCAGGCCATAGAGAATAAATGGATCTTCAAGAAGAAGACTGGCGCTGACGGTAACGTTACTGTCTACAAAGCTCGACTTGTTGCAAAAGGTTTTCGACAAGTTCAAGGAGTTGACTATGATGATACCTTCTCACCCGTAGAGATGCTTAAGTCCGTCCGAATCATGTTAGCAATTGCCGCATTTTATGATTATGAAATTTGGCAAATGGATGTCAAAACTGCATTCCTTAATGGATGTCTTAAAGAAGATTTGTATATGATGCAACCAAAAGGTTTTGTCAATCCAAAAGGTGCTAACAAAGTATGCAAGCTCCAGCGATCCATTTATGGACTGGTGCAAGCCTCTCGGAGTTGGAATATACGCTTTGATAGTGTTATCAAAGCATATGGTTTTATACAGACTTTTGGAGAAGCCTGTATTTACAAGAAAGTGAGTGGGAGTGATAACCCACAAGTATAGGGGATCAATTGTAGCCTCCTTCGATAATTAAGAGTGTCGAACCCAACGAGGAGCTAAAGGTAGAACAAATATTCCCTCAAGTTCTATCGACCACCAATACAACTCTACGCATGCTTAACGTTCGCCTTACCTATAACAAGTATGAAACTAGAAGTACTTTGTAGGTGTTGTAGGCTAGGTTTGCAAGATAATAAAGAGCATGTAAATAAAAGCTAGGGGCTGTTTCGATAAAGACACAACTAAGTTAGTTTTAGTAGAGAGCTTTTTGTCACGATAAAGTTATTTGTCCCTAGGCAATCAATAACTAGACCGGTAATCACTATTGCAATTTTATTTGAGGGAGAGGCATAAGCTAACATACTTTCTCTTCTTGGATCATATGCACTTATGATTGGAACTCTAGCAAGCATCCACAACTACTAAAGATCATTAAGGTAAAACCCAACCATAGCATTATAAGGCATCAAGTCCTCTTTACTCCCATATGCAAACAACCTACTTACTCGGGTCTGTGCTTCTGTCACTCACGCCACCCACCATAAGCAAATCATGAACATATTGCAAACCCTACAACGGGGATCCCTCACACTTGCGCGACACGGAGAGCACCATAGGACAACACCAATAATAAAACATGCAACTCAAACCAATCACGATCATCAATTAACCCATAGGACAAAACGGATCTACTTGAACATCATAGGATAGCCATACATCACTGGGGAATAATATATAGTGTTGAGCACCATGTTTAAGTAGAGATTACAGCGGGTAAAAGAGGGGTTACACTGCTGCATAGAGGGGGGAAGAGTTGGTAATGACGGCGGTGAAGTTGTTGGTGTATGTCGTTGTCGCGATGATGGCCCCGGCGGCGTTCCGACGCCACTACGAGAGAGGGGGAGAGAGCCCCCCTTCTTCTTATTCTTCTTGTTCCTGGACCTTCTCCCTAGATGGGAGAAGGGTTTCCCCTCTGGTCCATGGCCTCGATGGCATGGGAGGGGTGAGAGCCCCTTCGAGATTGGATCCGTCTCTCTGTCTCTCTCTGTTTCTGCATTCCCAGATCTGGCCTTTCACTGTTTCTTATATTCCCCGAGATCTGTAACTCTGATTGGATTGAAATTTGAACACGATTTTTTTCCGGATAATAGCTTTCTTGCGGCGAAAGAAGGGCACCAACCGCCTTACGGGGTGTCCACAAGGGACAGGGGCACGCCCCCTGCCTCGTGCCCCCCTCGGGCATCGTCTCGCTTTGATTCCACTTCCCAAAATTCACATATATTGCAAAAAAATCTCCATCAGTTTTTATCCCATTTGGACTCCGTTTGATATGGATTTTCTGCGAAACAAAAAACATGCAACAAACAAGAACTGGCACTGGGCACTGGATCAATATGTTAGTCCCAAAAATAGTATAAAAAGTTGCCAAAAGTATATGAAAGTTGTATAATATTGGCATGGAACAATCAAAAATTATAGATACGATGGAGACGTATCAGCATCCCCAAGCTTAATTCCTGCTCGTCCTTGAGTAGGTAAATGATAAAAAAGATAATTTTTGATGTGGAATGCTACCTAGCATAATCTTGGTCATGTAATCTAATCATGGCATGAATATTAAGACACGAGTGATTCAAAGCAATAGTCTATCATTTGACATCAAGACAATAATACTTGAATCATACTAATAAAGCAATCATGTCTTTCCAAAATAACATGGCCAAAGAAAGTTATTCCTACAAAATCATCTGGTCTGGCTATGCTCCATCTTCACCACACAAAATATTCAAATCATGCACAACCCCGATGACAAGCCAAGCAATTCTTTCATACTTTTGATGTTATCAAACCTTTTCAACTTACACGCAATACATGAGCGTGAGTGATACATCTCCATCGTATCTATAATTTTTGATTGTTCCATGTCAATATTCTACAACTTTCATATACTTTTGGCAACTTTTTATACTATTTTTGGGACTAACATATTGATCCGGTGCCCAGTGCCAGTTCCTGTTTGTTGCATGTTTTTTGTTTTGCAGAAAATCCACATCAAACGGAGTCCAAACGGGATAAAACCTGACAGATAATTTTTTTGGAATATATGTGATTTTTGCGAAGAATAATTAACGCGAGACGATGCCCGAGGGGGCCACGAGGCAGGGGGCATGCCCCAGGGGGTCAGGCGCGCCTTGGACCCTCGTGGCCACCCCGGAAGGCGGTTGGTGCCGTTCTTTCGCCGCAAGAAAGCTAATATCCAGATAAAAATCGTGTCCAAAATTCAGCCCAACCGGAGTTATGGATCTACAGGAATTTAAAAAACGGTGAAAGGGCAGAATCAGGGAACGCAGAAAACAGAGAGACAGATCCAATCTCGGAGGGGCTCTCGCCCCTCCCATGCCATGGAGGCCATGGAACAGAGGGGAAACCCTTTTCCCATCTTGGGAGAAGGTCAAGGAAGAAGAAGAAGAAGGGGGGCTCTCTCCTTCTCTCTTCCGGTGGTGCCAGAACGCCACCGGGGCCATCACCGTCACCGCAATTTACACCAACAACTTCACCGCCCTCATCACCAACTCTTCCCCCCTCTATGCAGCTTTTTAACCCCTCTTTTACCCGCTGTAATCTCTACTCAAACATGGTGCTCAACGCTATATATTATTTCCCTATGATGTATGGCTATCCTTTGATGTTTGAGTAGATCCGTTTTATCATGGGTTAATTGATGATCGTGATTGGTTTGAGTTGCATGTTTTATTATTGGTGCTGTCCTATGATGCTCTCCATGTCGCGCAAGCGTGAGGGATCCCCGCTGTAGGGTTTGCAATATGTTCATGATTTTCTTATGGTGGGTGGCGTGAGTGATAGAAACACAGACCCGAGTAAGTAGGTTGTTTGCATATAGGAATAAAGAGGACTTGATGCCTTATATTGCTATGGTTGAGTTTTACCTTAATGATCTTTACTAGTTGCGGATGCTTGCTAGAGTTCCAATCATAAGTGCATATGATCCAAGAAGATAAAGTATGTTAGCTTATGCCTCTCCCTCAAATAAAATTGCAATAATGATTACCGGTCTAGTTATTGATTGCCTAGGGACAAATAACTTTCTCGTGACAAAAAGCTGTCTACTAAAACTAACTTAGTTGTGTCTTTATCTAAACAGCCCCTACTTTTTATTTACACGCTCTTTATTATCTGCAAACCTATCCAGCAACACCTACAAAGTACTTCTAGTTTCATACTTGTTCTAGGTAAAGTGAACATTAAGCGTGCGTAGAGTTGTATCGGTGGTCGATAGAACTTGAGGGAATATTTGTTCTCCCTTTAGCTCCTCGTTGGGTTCGACACTCTTACTTATCGAAAGAGGCTACAATTGATCCCCTATACTTGTGGGTTATCAAGACCTTTTTCTGGTGCCATTGCTGGGGAGCAATAGCGTGGGGTGAATATTCTTGTGTGTGCTTGTTTGCTTTATCACTAAGTAATTTTTATTTGCTGCTCTAAGTTGTTCTCTATCTTTAGTTATGGATATGGAACACGAAATATCAAAAAAATTAGGTTTACTTGCTACTCATGGAGATGGGGAACCTCCTAAAATCCTCGATGCTCATTATGTGAAAGAGACTATGTACTACTTTGATAATCCTGAGAAAACCCCATTCAATTATGTTATGGGAGACACGTTGGATCAACCTGAATACTTTAGGGATTATCGCTTGACTCAAAAAGGGAAACTATTATGGGATCAAATTTATATGTTGTATTGGTATGCTAGGCAACTATGCTTGAGATATGATTATACTTGTTGCTCTAGGCTGAAGGCTCCACACCTTCCCATTTCATGCGAATTTAATGATAATGAAATGTTAGCTTCATATGCTAATGGTATATATGATTACTATGATGTGGAACGAATAGAAGAATTCATTGCTTTTATGGGTGCTTATGAAATTGAATCTTTGTTTAAAGAGTGAAAATCTTGATGATGTTGTTTACAGACCTGAAAATTTTTCTATACTTAGATATTGCTATGAGAATTATGAATTCAATTCCGATATTGATGATTTTATTGAGAGAGTCTCCACTTTCTAAGAAGAGACTAATATTTTGCAGGAGTCTATGGAAGAAGAAATTGATGAAACTGTGAGCTCATTGGATGAAAAAAGATGATGAGGAGAGCGAAGAACAAAAGGAGGAAGAGCGGATTAGCTACGCGTGCCCAACTTCTAATGAGAGTAACTCTTCAACTCATACATTGTTTAATTTCCCTTCGTGCTTACCGAAGGATGATTGCTATGATGATTGTTATGATCCCATTGATTGTTTTGAAATATCCCTTTTTGATGATGCTTTCTATGCTTGTGGCCAAGATGCCAATATGAATTATGCTTATGGAGATGAACTTTCTATAGTTCCTTATGTTAAACATGAAATTTTTGCTATTGCACCCACACATGATAGTCCTATTATCTATTTGAATTCTCCCGACTACACTATATAGGAGAAGTTTGCCCTTATTAAGGATTATATTGATGGGTTGCGTTTCACTACTACACATGATGATTTTGATAGATATAATATGCATGTGCTTGCTGATCCTACTTGCAATTATTATGAGAGAGGAACTACATCTCCGCCTCTCCATGTTTCCAATATGATAAAACTGCAAGAAACTGCTTATACTATGCATTGGCCTTTACTATGTGTGCATGAATTGTTCTTTTATGACATGCTGATGCATAGGAAGAGAGTTAGACACGTTGTTTCATGATATATGTTACTTTGTGCTCACTACTAAATCATAAATCATTGTTAATTAAAATTGGCTTTGATATACCTTGGGATCCGGGTGGATCCATTACTTGAGCACCTTATGCCTAGCTTAATGGCTTTAAAGAAAGCGCTTCTAGGGAGACAACCCGGAAGTTTTAGAGAGTCATTTATTTCTGTTGAGTGCTTTTATATAGTTTAAAAACAAAAAAATAAAGAGGGGAACCCAAAACTTCTCAAAAAGGAAAGTGAAAGTGAGAGAGACAAGCATTGTTGAAGTGGGGGAGCTCCTTGAACTTTGTTCATGTTCACGGAAACTTTGTGAATCTTGATTACAGAAACTTTTCAACAAAAAATATTATCCCCTTTTACAATTCCATTGCATTATAAAAATAATGTGCCAAGATCTGCCTTTAGGATGTTTACATTGCTTGTTGGTTTGTGCAGTGCAGAACAGAAACTTTGGCTGTAGTTCGCGATTTTACATTTTTTACTGGAACATCAAACGGTTCTGAAACATTTTTCACTGTCTTTATATACAAATTGTTTATTTTTCCTAATTATTTCAGAATTTTTGGAGTAACATAGGTATGGTGAATGTTCAGATTACTACAGACTGTCCTGTTTAAGACAGATTATGTTTTTGATGCATAGTTTGCTTGTTTTGATGAAACTATCAATTTATATCAGTGGATTAAGCCATGGAAATTTATATTACAGTAGCTAAGATGCAAAAACAAAATATGAATTGATTTTCAACAGTACTTAGAGTAGTTATTTGCTTTATTATACTAACGGATCTTACCGAACTTTCCGTTAAGTTTTGTGTGACTGAAGTTTTCAAGTTTTGGGAGAGATCACGATGGATGAAGGAATAAGGAGTGGCAAGAGCCTAAGCTTGGAGATGCCTGAGGCACCCCAAGGAAATATTCAAGGACTCCCAAGCAACCAAGCTTGGGGATGCCCCAGAAGGCATCCCCTCTTTCTTCTAACAATCATCGGCAATTTTACTTGGAGCTATATTTTTATTCGTCACATGATATGCGTAAATCTTGGAGCGTCTTTTGCATTTAGTTTTCATTTTTCTTTTATGCACCATGATGGTATGAGATAGTCCTTGGTTGATTTATAGAATGCTCATTGCACTTCACTTCTATCTTTTGAGTATGGCTTTATAGAATGCTTCATGTGCTTCACTTATATCTTTTGAAGTTTGGATTGCCTGTTTCTCTTCACATAGAAAACCGCCATTTGTAGAGTGCTCTTTTGCTTCACTTATATTTGTTAGAGCATGGGCATATCTTTTGTAGAAAGAATTAAACTCTCTTGCTTCACTTATATCTATTTAGAGGGATGACAGGAACTGGTCATTCACATGATTAGTCATAAAATCCTACAGAAAACTTGTAGATCACTGAATATGATATGTTTGATTCCTTGAAATAGTTTTGCAATATAAAGATGGTGATATTAGAGTCATGCTAGTGGGTAGTTGTGGATTGTAGAAATACTTGTGTTGAAGTTTGTGATTCCCGTAGCATGCACGTATGGTGAACCGTTATGTAACGAAGTTGGAGCATGAGGTATTTATTGATTGTCTTCCTTATGAGTGGCGGTCGGGGACGAGCGATGGTCTTTTCCTACCAATCTATCCCCCTAGGAGCATGCGCGTAGTACTTTGTTTCTATGATTAATAGATTTTTGCAATAAGTATGTGAGTTCTTTATGACTAATGTTAAGTCCATGGATTATACGCACTCTCACCCTTCCATCATTGCTAGCCTCTTCGGTACCGTGCATTGCCCTTTCTCACCTTGAGAGTCGGTGCAAACTTCACCGGTGTATCCAAACCCTGTGATATGATACGCTCTATCACACATAAGCCTCCTTATATCTTCCTCAAAACAACCACCATACTGATACGTCTCCAATGTATCTATAATTTTTTATTGTTCCATGCTATTATATTATCTGTTTTGGATGTTTACGAGCTTTATTATACACTTCTATATTATAAATCAGAGCCCAGTGTCAGTTTCTGTTTTTTCCTTGTTTTAGAGTATCGCAGAAAAGGAAAATCAAACGGAGTCCAATTGACCTGAAACTTCACGGAACTTATTTTTGGACCGGAAGAAGCCCACGGAGTATCGGAGATGGACCAGGAGAATCCCGGGTTGCCCACGAGGGTGGGGGCGCGCCCACCCCCCTGGGCGCGCCCCCTACCTCGTAGACAGCCCGGAGATCCACCGACGTACTTCTTCCTCCTATATATACCCATGTACCCTAAAAACTTCGAGGAGCAGAATAGATTGGGAGTTCCGCCGCCAGAAGCCTCCGTAGCCACCGAAAACCAATCTAGACCCGTTCTAGCACCCTGCCGGAGGGGGAAACCCCTCTCCGGTGGCCATCTTCATCATCCCGGCGCTCTCCATGACGAGGAGGGAGTAGTTCTCCCTCGAGGCTGAGGGTATGTACCAGTAGCTATGTGTTTGATCTCTCTCTCTCTCTCTCTCTCTCTCTCGTGTTCTTGAGGTGATATGATCTTGATGTATCGCGAGCTTTGCGATTATAGTTGGATCTTATGATGTTTCTCCCCCTCTACTCTCTTGTAACGGATTGAGTTTTCCTTTGAAGTTATCTTATCAGATTGAGTCTTTAAGGATTTGAGAACACTTGATGTATGTCTTGCGTGGGATACCCGTGGTGACAATGGGGTATTATATTGATCCACTTGATGTATGTTTTGGTGATCAACTTGCGGGTTCCGCCCATGAACCTATGCATAGGGGTTGGCACATGTTTTCGTCTTGACTCTCTGGTAGAAACTTTGGGGCACTCTTTGAAGTTCTTTGTGTTGGTTGAATAGATGAACCTGAGATTGTGTGATGCATATCGTATAATCATACCCACGGATACTTGAGGTGACATTGGAGTATCTAGGTGACATTAGGGTTTTGGTTGATTTGTGTCTTAAGGTGTTATTCTAGTACGAACTCTATGATAGATTGAACGGAAAGAATAGCTTCATGTTATTTTACTACGGGCTCTTGAATAGATCGATCAGAAAGGATAACTTTGAGGTGGTTTCATACTCTACCATAATCTCTTCATTTGTTCTCCGCTATTAGTGACTTTGGAGTGACTCTTTATTGCATGTTGAGGGATAGTTATATGATCTAATTATGTTATTATTGTTGAGGGAACTTGCACTAGTGAAAGTATGAACCCTAGGCCTTGTTTCAACACAATGCAATACCGTTTGTGCTCACTTTTATCATTAGTTACCTTGCTGTTTTTATATTCTCATATTACAAAAACCTATATTTACCATCCATATTGCACTTGTATCACCATCTCTTCGCCGAACTAGTGCACCTATACAATTTACCATTGTATTGGGTGTGTTGGGGACACAAGAGACTCTTTGTTATTTGGTTGGAGGGTTGCTTGAGAGAGACCATCTTCATGCTACGCCTCCTATGGATTGATAAACCTTAGGTCATCCACTTGAGGGAAATTTGCTACTGTCCTACAAACCTCTGCACTTGGAGGCCCAACAACGTCTACAAGAAGAAGGTTGTGTAGTAGACATCAAGCTCTTTTTTGGCGCCGTTGCCGGGAGGTTAGCGCTTGAAGGTATATATTTAGATCTTGCAATCGAATCTTTTTGTTTCTTGTTTTAGCACTAGTTTAGTTTATAAAAGAAAACTACAAAAAAATATGGAATTGAGTTTGCCTCATATGCTTCATCTTTTTAATATCTTTCGTGAGAATGATGGAAAGGAAAATTGTGCCAAAGTGTTAGAAGAAGAATGCATTAAAATGTTTGGCACTAAATATTTGAATGATGAGCATGATTGCAATGTTATTAGTATGAAATCTTTGAATATCCATAGTACTAATGATGATTGCACTAGTCATGATATGAATGTCTTTTATAAGCATGTCGATTTTTGTGGAGTGCATAGAGTTTGCAAGTACACACCAATTAGGTAAGATAGATTTTGCAAGAGGCATAAGTACTTAGAAACTAAATGGTTGCAAGAAAGGCTAGATGTTTGTGCTGAAAATTTAAATTTTCTTGGCCGTACTTGTGAACTTTGCAATGAACGTGGTCATTTAACCATCCGATGCAAATTGTTTCATGATCTAATCGTTTCCAAAAATTGTGATGACTTGATTTCTCTTGCACATCATAATGAACTTAGTTTACTTATGGGTTATGAAGAAATGAAACGTATAACTAACTATCTTCTAGTATTTGCCCATGATAAACTTCTTGGTTTTGATCTAGAGGAAATTTATATGTATTGTGCGGTGAATTGTATTGAAAATCCTTATATTGCCAATTACATAAATAAAAAAAACAAATAGAAGATGAAGAGAATACTAATGAAAGGGAATAGACTTCCCAATATCCTCGTATTATTTCTTATGATGAATCAGGTAACGAGGAGGAGCCTTCTATTCAACCAATCTCATTAATAAGGAGCTCCAAAAAGAGGGTTGAACCCACACATGCTGTGAAGAAGAAAAAGAAAATACGGAGAAGCAAAGGTAAAAAGGTATCTCTCCCAAATGATGTCGCTCCTGTTACTCACTGTGATGATGATAATTGCTATACTATTGGTGCTATCCATACTATTAATGATGAGAGTGATTATGCTTATGATATGAAAAGGCCCAAGCTTGGGGATGCTATGTTTGATGAAGATGATTTTTTGAGAATATATTTGCTGTAATTAATGTTTGTCCCAAGCTTGGGGATGCTACATTTAATGAAGATGATATTTTTAGTCTCCCAAGTTTTGATATGCAAATTTATAATGATGATAGCATGCCTCCTACTTATGATGATTATATTGATGAAAGTGGGTTTGGAAGAGTGTCAACTTTAGGAAGTAATGATCCCACTATTTTGGAGGATGTTGAATCTTATTATGATAATTATGAAAGTGGATTTGGAGAGGTCATGACTTTATTTAGTGATGATTCCACTACCTTTGAAGAGGTTTCAATCGATTATGATGAGAACAAAGTTGCTACTTATGATAATTACTGTGATGATACATATGCTATAAAAAGTAGTGATGATTATATTTATAAAACTTGTCATGATTATGATTACCCTTTTTCTGAACGTTACTCTTTTAATGTGGAAACAATTTATAGTATTCGAGTCTCTTATGATACTCCCACTATTTTGATTGAGAAGAATTTTGCTTATGTAGAGAGTAGTAAATTTTCTATGCTTGTAGATCATGAAAAGAATGCTTTAGGTGCTGGTTATGTTGTTTAATTCATTCATGATTCTACTTAAAATTATTATGAGGGATGAATATATGCTTGTCGGAATTGCAATAATATCAAGTTTCCTCTCTATGTGCTTAAAATTTTGAAGTTATGCTTGTTTTACCTTCCTATGCAAGTTGATTCTTGTTCCCACAAGTTGTTTGCTCACAAAATCCCTATGCATAGTAAGTGGGTTGTACTTAAATGTGCTAGTCATATTCTTCATGATGCTCTCTTTATGTTACAATTCTTATCTTTTATGTGAGCATCATTGAAATCATCATGCCTAGCTAGGGGCGTTAAACGATAGCGCTTGTTGGGAGGCAACCCAACTTTATTTTTGTTCCTTGATTTTTGTTCCTTTTTAAGTAATAAATAATTCATCTAGCCTATGTTTAGATGTGGTTTTATACTTTTAATTAGTGTTTGTGCCAAGTAGAACCTTTGGGAAGACTTGGGGAAAGTCTTTGCGATCATGCTGTAAAAAACAGAAACTTTAGTGCTCAGGCGAATTGCTGCTATTTTTTATTGGAAAGTGATATTTAGTTAATTATTTTTGAAGATGATTAATAGATAAATACCTCACTTCCATCAATTTATTTTAGAATTTTTGGGGCTCCAGAAGTTTGCGTTAGTTACAGATTACTACAGACTGTTCTGTTTTTGACAGATTCTGTTTTTCGAATGTTGTTTGCTTATTTTAATGAATCTATGGCTAGTAAAAGAGTTTATAAACCATAGAGAATTTGGAATACAGTAGGTTTAACACCAATATAAATAAATAATGAGTTCATTACAGTACCTTGAAGTGGTGTTTTGTTTTCTTTCGCTAACGGAGCTTACGAGTTTTCTGTTAAGTTTTGTGTTGTGAAGTTTTCAAGTTTTGGATAAAGATTCGATGGATTATGGAACAAGGAGTGGAAAGAGCCTAAGCTTGGGGATGCCCAAGGCACCCAAAGGCAATATTCAAGGACAACCAAGAGCCTAAGCTTGGGGATGCCCCGGAAGGCATCCCCTCTTTCGTCTTCGTTCATCGGTAACTTTACTTGGAGCTATATTTTTATTCACCACATGATATGTGTTTTGCTTGGAGAGTCATTTTATTTTATTTTATTTTATTTTATTTTTCTTGATGTTTGAATAAAATACCAAGATCTTAAATTATTAAATGTTAGAGAGTCTTCACATAGTTGCATAATTATTCGACTGCTCATTGATCTTCACTTATATCTTTTTAGAGCACGGTGTTGGTTTTATTTTATAGAAATAGATGAACTCTCATGCGTCACTTATATTATTTTGAGAGTCCTAAACAGCATGGTAATTTGCTTTGGTTATGAATTTAGTCCTAATATGATGGGCATCCAAGATGGGTATAATAAAAACTTTCATTGAATATTATGAGAAGTTTGATACTTGATTGTTTTGAGATATGAGGATGGTAATATTAGAGTCATGCTAGTGAGTAGTTGTGAATTTGAGAAATACTTGTGTTAAAGTTTGTGATTCCCGTAGCATGCACGTATGGTGAAACTTTATGTGATGAAGTCGGAGCATGATTTATTTATTGATTGTCTTCCTTATGAGTGGCGGTCGGGGACGAGCGATGGTCTTTTCCTACCAATCTATCCCCCTAGGAGCATGCGCGTAGTACTTTGTTTCAATAACTAATAGATTTTTGCAATAAGTATGTGAGTTCTTTATGACTAATGTTGAGTCCATGCATTATACACACTCTCACCCTTCCACCATTGCTAGCCTCTCTAGTACCACGCAACTTTCGCCGGTACCATAAACCCGCCATATACCTTCCTCAAAACAGCCACCATATCTACCTATTATGGCGTTTCCATAGCCATTCCGAGATATATTGCCATGCAAATTTCCACCATTCCATTTATTATGACACTCTCCATCATTGTCATATTGCTTTGCATGATCATGTAGTTGACATTGTATTCGTGGCAAAGCCACCGTTCATAATTCTTTCATACATGTCACTCACGAGTCATTGCACATCCCGGTACACCGCCGGAGACATTCATACAGAGTCATATCTTGTTCTAAGTATTGAGTTGTAATTCTTGAGTTGTAAGTAAATAAAAGTGTGATGGTCATCATTATTAGATCGTTGTCCCAGTGAGGAAAGGATGATGGAGACTATGATTCCCCCACAAGTCGGGATGAGACTCCGGACAAAAAAAAGAGAGGCCATAAAAAAAGAGAAAAGGCCTAAAAAATAAAAAAAGAGAGAAAAAGAGAGAAGGGACAATGCTACTATCCTTTTACCACACTTGTGCTTCAAAGTAGCACCATGATCTTCATGATAGAGTCTCTTATGTTGTTACTTTCATATACTAGTGGTAAATTTTCATTATAGAACTTGGCTTGTATATTCCAATGATGGGCTTCCTCAAAATGCCCTCGGTCTTCGTGAGCAAGCAAGTTGGATGCACACCCACTAGTTTCTTTTGTTGAGCTTTCATACACTTATAGCTCTGGTGCATCCGTTGCATGGCAATCCCTACTCACTCACATTGATATCTATTGATGGGCATCTCCATAGCCCGTTGATACGCCTAGTTGATGTGAGACTATCTTCTCCCTTTTTGTCTCCTCCACAACCACCATTCTATTCCACCATAGTGCTATATCCATGGCCCACGCTCATATATTGCAAGAAGATTGAAAAGGTTTGAGAACATCAAAAGTATGAAACAATTGCTTGGCTTGTCATCGGGGTTGTGCATGATTTAAATACTTTGTGTGGTGAAGATGGAGCATAGCCAGACTATATGATTTTGTAGGGATAGCTTCCTTTGGCCATGTTATTTTGAGAAGACATGATTTCTTTATTAGTATGCTTGAAGTATTATTATTATTTTTATGTCAATATTAAACTTTTGTCTTGAATCTTATGGATCTGAATATTCTTGCCACAATAAATAATTACATAGAGAAATATGTTAGGTAGCATTCCACATCAAAAATTCTGTTTTTATCATTTACCTACTCGAGGAAGAGCAGGAATTGAGCTTGGGGATGCTGATACATCTCCAACGTATCTATAATTTTTGATTGTTCCATGCTATTATATTATCTGTTTTGGATGTTTACGGGATTTTTTATACACTTTTATATTATTTTTGGGACTAACCTATTAACCCAGAGCCCAGTGCCAGTTTATGTTTTTTCCTTGTTTTAGAGTATCACAGAAAAGGAAAATCAAACGGAGTCCAATTGACCTGAAACTTCACGGAACTTATTTTTGGACCAGAAGAAGCCCATGGAGTATCGGAGATGGACGAGGAAAGTCCCGGGCTGCTCACGAGAGTGGGGGGCGCGCCCACGCCCCCTGGGCGCGCCCCTTGCCTCGTGGACAGCCCAGAGATCCACCGACGTACTTATTCCTCCTATATATATACCCATATACCCTAAAAACTTCGAGGAGCAGAATAGATCGGGAGTTCCGCCGCCAGAAGCCTCCGTAGCCACCAAAAACAAATATAGACCCGTTCCGGCACCCTACCGGAGGGGGGGAACCCCTCTTCGGTGGCTATCTTCATCATCCCGGCGCTCTCCATGACGAGGAGGGAGTAGTTCTACCTCGGGGCTGAGGGTATGTACCAGTAGCTATGTGTTTGATCTCTCTCTCTCTCTCTCTCTCGTTCTTGAGGTGATATGATCTTGATGTATCGCGAGCTTTGCTATTATAGTTGGATCTTATGATGTTTCTCCCCCTCTACTCTCTTGTAACGGATTGAGTTTTCCCTTTGAAGTTATCTTATCGGATCGATTCTTTAAGGATTTGAGAACACTTGATGTATGTCTTGCGTGGGATACCCGTGGTGACAATGGGGTATTCTATTGATCCACTTGATGTATGTTTTGGTGATCAACTTGCGGGTTCCACCCATGAACCTATGCATAGGGGTTGGCACACGTTTTCGTCTTGACTCTCCGATAGAAACTTTGGGGCACTCTTTGAAGTTCTTTGTGTTGGTTGAATAGATGAATCTGAGATTGTGTGATGCATATCGTATAATCATACCCACAGATACTTGAGGTGACATTGAAGTATCTAGGTGACATTAGGGTTTTGGTTGATTTGTGTCTTAAGGTGTTATTCTAGTACGAACTCTATGATAGATTGAACGGAAAGAATAGCTTCATGTTATTTTACTACATACTCTTGAATAGATCGATCAGAAAGGATAACTTTGAGGTGGTTTCGTACCTTACCATAATCTCTTCGTTTGTTCTCCATGAAGAAATATGCCCTAGTGGCAATAATAAAGTTATTATTTATTTCCTTATATCATGATAAATGTTTATTATTCATGCTAGAATTATATTAATCGGAAACATAATACAGGTGTGAATACATAGACAAACAGTATGTCACTAGTATGCCTCTACCACACTAGCTCATCGATCAGAGATGGTTAAGTTTCCTAACCATAGACAAAGTGTTGTCATTTGATTAATGAGATCACATCATTGGGAGAATGATGTGATTGACTTGACCCATTCCGTTAGCTTAGCACCCGATCGTTTAGTATGTTGCTATTGCTTTCTTCATGACTTATACATGTTCCTATGACTATGAGATTATGCAACTCCCGTTTACCGGAGGAACATTTTGTGTGCTACCAAACGTCACAACTTAACTGGGTGATTATAAAGGTATTATACAGGTGTCTCCAAAGGTACTTGTTGGGTTGGCATATTTCGAGATTAGGATTTGTCACTCCGATTGTCGGAGAGGTATCTCTGGGCCCTCTCGGTAATGCACATCACTTAAGCCTTGCAAGCATCGCAACTAATGAGTTAGTTGCGGGATGATGTATCACGGAACGAGTAAAGAGACTTGCCGGTAACGAGATTGAACTAGGTATTGAGATACTAACGATCGAATCTCGGGCAAGTAACATACCGATGACAAAGGGAACAACGTATGTTGTTATGCAGTCTGACCGATAAAGATCTTCGTAGAATATGTGGGAGCCAATATGAACATCCAGGTTCCGCTATTGGTTATTGACCGGAGATGTGTCTCGGTCATATCTACATAGTTCTCGAACCCATAGGGTCCGCACGCTTAACGTTTCGATGACAGTTATATTATGACTTTATATGTTTTGATGTACCGAAGGTTGTTCGGAGTCCCGGATGTGATCACGGACATGACGAGGAGTCTCGAAATGGTCGAGACATGAAGATTGATATATTGGAAGCCTATGTTTGGATATCAGAAGTGTTCCAGGTGAAATCGGGATTTTGCCGGAGTACCGGGAGGTTACCGGAACCCCACGGGGACTTAATGGGTCTTAGTGGGCCTTGGTGGAAAGAGAGGAGAGGCGGCCAGGGCAAGGGCCGCGCCCCTCCCCCTAGTCCGAATAGGATAAGGAGAGGGGGCGGCGCCCCCCCTTCCTTCTTCTCCTCCACCTCTTTCCCCTCTCTCTCCTAGTCCAACAAGGAAAAGGGGGGGGAGTCCTACTCCCGGTAGGAGTAGGACTCCTCCTGGCGCGCCCCTCTCTAGGCCGGCCGCACCCCCTTGCTCCTTTATATACGGGGGCAGGGGGCACCCCATAGACACAACAATTGATCGTTTGATCTTTTAGCCATGTGCGGTGCCCCCCTCCACCATAGTCCACCTCGATAATACTGTAGCGGTGCTTAGGCGAAGCCCTACGTCGGTAGAACATCATCATTGTCACCACGCCGTCGTGGTGACGAAACTCTCCCTCAACACTCGGCCATATTGAAGTTCGAGGGACGTCATCGGGCTGAACGTGTGATGAACTCGGAGGTGCCGTACGTTCGGTACTTGATCGGTCGGATCGTGAAGACGTACGACTACATCAACCGCGTTGTGCTAACGCTTCCGTTTTGGTCTACGAGGGTACGTGGACAACACTCTCCCCTCTCGTTGTGCGTAGGAATTTTTTTCAAATTACTACGTTCCCCAACAGTGGTATCAGAGCCAGGTTTTATGCATAGATGTCATATGCACGAGTAGAACACAAGTGAGTTGTGGGCGATATAAGTCATACTGCTTACCAGCATGTCATACTTTGGTTCGGCGGTATTGTTGGATGAAGCAGCCCAGACCGACATTACGCGTACGCTTACGCTGGTTCTACCGACGTGCTTTGCACACAGGTGGCTGGCGGGTGTCAGTTTCTCCAACTTTAGTTGAACCGAGTGTGGCTACGCCCGGTCCTTGCGAAGGTTAAAACAACACCAACTTGACAAACTATCATTGTGGTTTTGATGCTTAGGTAAGAACGGTTCTTGCTAAGCACGTAGCAGCCACGTAAAATTTGCAACAACAAAGTAGAGGACGTCTAACTTGTTTTTGCAGGGCATGTTGTGATGTGATATGGTCAAGACATGATGCTAAATTTTATTGTATGAGATGATCATGTTTTGTAACCGAGTTATCGGCAACTGGCAGGAGCCATATGGTTGTCACTTTATTGTATGCAATGCAATCGCCCTGTAATGCTTTACTTTATCACTAAGCGGTAGCGATAGTCGTGGAAGCATAAGATTGGCGAGACGACAACGATGCTACGATGGAGATCAAGGTGTCACGCCGGTGACGATGGTGGTCATGACGGTGCTTCGGAGATGGAGATCACAAGCACAAGATGATGATGGCCATATCATATCACTTATATTGATTGCATGTGATGTTTATCTTTTATGCATCTTATCTTGCTTTGATTGACGGTAGCATTATAAGATGAGCCCTCACTAAATTATCAAAGTATACGTGTTCTCCTTGAGTATGTACTGTTGCGAAAGTTCTTCGTGCTGAGACACCACGTGATGATCGGGTGTGATAGACTCTACGTTCAAATACAACGGGTGCAAAACAGTTGCACACGCGGAATACTCAGGTTAAACTTTACGAGCCTAGCATATAACAGATATGGCCTCGGAACACGGAGACCGAAAGGTAGAGCGTGAATCATATAGTAGATATGATCAACATAGTGATGTTCACCATTGAAACTAATCCATCTCACGTGATGATCGGACATCGTTTAGTTGATATGGATCACGTGATCACTTAGAGGATTAGAGGGATGTCTATCTAAGTGGGAGTTCTTAAGTAATATGATTAATTGAACTTAAAATTATCATGAACTTAGTACCTGATAGTATCTTGCTTGTCTATGTTGATTGTAGATAGATGGCCCGTGCTATTGTTTCGTTGAATTTTAATGCGTTCCTTGAGAAAGCAAAGTTGAAAGATGATGGTAGAAATTACACGGACTGGGTCCGTAACTTGAGGATTATCCTCATTGCTATTGGGTAACGTAGTAATTTCAAAAAATTCCTACGCACACACAGGATCATGGTGATGCATAGCAACGAGAGGGGAGAGTGTTGTCTACGTACCCTGATAGACCGAAAGCGGAAGCGTTAGCACAACGCGGTTGATGTAGTCGTACGTCTTCACGATCCGACCGATCAAGTACCGAACGTATGACACCTCCGAGTTCAGCACATGTTCAGCTCGATGACGCCCCTCGAACTCCGGTCCAGCCGAGCTTTGAGGGAGAGTTCCGTCAGCACAACGGTGTGGTGACGATGATGATGTTCTACCGACGCAGGGCTTTGCCTAAGCACCACTATGATATTATCGAGGTGTATTATGGTGGAGGGGGGCACCACACACGGCTAAGAGATCAAGAGATCAATTGTTGTGTCTTTGGGGTGCCCCCTGCCCCCGTATATAATGGAGCAAGGGGGGGTGCGGCCGGCCTAGAGAGGGGCGCGCCAGGAGGAGTCCTACTCCTACCGGGAGTAGGACTCCCCCCTTTTCCTTGTTGGACTTGGAGAGAGAGGGGAAATAGGTGGAGGAGAAGAAGGAAGGGGGGGCGCCGCCCCCTCTCCATGTCCTATTCGAACTTGGGGGGAGGGGGCACGGCCCATGCCCTGGCCGCCTCTACTCTCTTTCCACCAAGGCCCACTAAGGCCATTTAAGTCCCCCGGGGGTCCCGGTAACCTCCCGGTACTCCGGTAAAATCCCGATTTCACCTGGAACACTTCCGATATACAAACATAGGCTTCCAATATATCAATCTTCATGTCTCGACCATTTCGAGACTCCTCGTCATGTCCGTGATCACATCCGAGACTCCAAACAACCTTCGGTACATCAAAACATATAAACTCATAATATAACTGTCATCGAAACATTAAGCATGTGGACCCTACGGGTTCGAGAACTATGTAGACATGACCGAGACACGTCTCCGGTCAATAACCAATAGCGGAACCTGGATGTTCATATTGGCTCCCACATATTATACGAAGATCTTTATCGGTCAAACCGCATAACAACATACGTTGTTCCCTTTGTCATTGGTATGTTACTTGCCCGAGATTCGATCGTCGGTATCTCAATACCTAGTTCAATCTCATTACTGGCAAGTCTCTTTACTCGTTCCGTAATACATCATCCCGCAACTAACTCATTAGTTGCAATGCTTGTTGGGGAACATAGTAGAATTTTAAAATTTTCTACGCATCCCCAAGATCAATCTATGGAGTCATCTAGCAACGAGGGAGAGGGGAGTGCATCTACATACCCTTGTAGATCGCGAGCCAAATCACCGATGACCTAGCGCCGAACAGACGGCACCTCCGCGTTCAACACACGTACGGTTGGGAAGACGTCTCCTCCAACTTGATCCAACAAGGGGGAAGGAGAGGTTGATGGAGATCCAGCAGCACGACGGCGTGGTGGTGGAAACAACGATGATCTCGGCAGGGCTTCGCCAAGCTCAGGGAGAGGGAGAAGTGTCATGGGAGGGAGAGGGAGGCGCCAGGGTCTAGGGTGCGACTGCCCTCCCTCCCCCCACTATATATTGGAACCCTAAGGGGGGGGGACGCCGGCCCTAGGAGATGCAATCTCCAAGGGGGGGCCAAGGGGGTGGAGTGCCCCCCAAGCCAAGTGGGGCGCCCCCACCCCTAGGGTTTCCAACCCTAGGCGCAGGGGGAGGCCCAAGGGGGGCGCACTAGCCCACTAGGGGCTGGTTCCCCTCCCACTTCAGCCCATGGGGCCCTCTGGGATAGGTGGCCCCAATCGGTGGACCCCCGGGACCCTTTCGGTGGTCCCGGTACAATACCGATTACCCCCGAAACTTTCCCGATGGCCGAAACTTGACTTCCTATATATAAATCTTCACCTCCGGACCATTCCGGAACTCCTCGCGACGTCCGGGATCTCATATGGGACTCCGAACAACTTTCAGGTTACCGTATACTAATATCTCAACAACCCTAGCATCACCGAACCTTATGTGTGTAGACCCTACGGGTTCGGGAGACACGCAGACATGACCGAGACGACTCTCCGGTCAATAACCAACAGCGGGATCTGGATACCCATGTTGGCTCCCACATGCTCCTCGATGATCTCATCGGATGAACCACGATGTCGTGGATTCAATCAATCCCGTATACAATTCCCTTTGTCAATCGGTATGTTACTTGCCCGAGACTCGATCGTCGGTATCCCAATACCTCGTTCAATCTCGTTACCGGCAAGTCACTTTATTCGTACCGTAATGCATGATCCCATGATCAACCACTTGGTCACATTGAGCTCATTATGATGATGCATTACCGAGTGGGCCCAGAGATACCTCTCCGTCATACGGAGTGACAAATCCCAGTCTTGATTCGTGCCAACCCCACAGACACTTTCGGAGATACCCGTAGTGCACCTTTATAGTCACCCAGTTACGTTGTGACGTTTGGTACACCCAAAGCACTCCTACAGTATCCGGGAGTTGCACAATCTCATGGTCTAAGGAAATGATACTTGACATTCGGAAAAGCTATAGCAAATGAACTACACGATCTTTAAGCTATGCTTAGGATTGGGTCTTGTCCATCACATCATTCTCCTAATGATGTGATACCATTATCAATGACATCCAATGTCCATAGTCAGGAAACCATGACTATCTTTTGATCAACGAGCTAGTCAACTAGAGGCTCACTAGGGACGTGTTGTGTTCTATGTATTCACACATGTATTATGATTTCCGGATAACACAATTATAGCATGAACAATAGACAATTATCATGAACAAGGAAATATAATAATAATCATTTTATTATTGCCTCTAGGGCATATTTCCAACAGTCTCCCACTTGCACTAGAGTCAATAATCTAGTTACATTGTGATGAATCGAACACCCATACAGTTCTAGTGTTGATCATGTTTTGCTCTAGGGAGAGGTTTAGTCAACGGATGTGCCACATTCATGTCCATATGTACTTTACAAATATCTATGTCTCCATTTTGAACACTTTCATGAATGGAGTTGAAGCGACGCTTGATATGCCTGGTCTTCCTGTGAAACCTGGGCTCCTTGGCAAGGGCAATAGCTCTAGTGTTGTCACAGAAGAGAGTCATCGGGCCCGACGCATTGGGTATGACTCCTAGGTCGGTAATGAACTCCTTCACCCAGATTGCTTCTTGTGCTGCCTCCGAGGCTGCCATGTACTCCGCTTCACATGTAGATCCCGCCATAACGCTTTGCTTGCAACTGCACCAGCTTACTGCCCCACCATTCAAAATATACACGTATCCGGTTTGTGACTTAGAGTCATCCAGATCTATGTCGAAGCTAGCATCGACGTAACCCTTTACGACGAGCTCTTCGTCACCTTCATAAACGAGAAACATATCCTTAGTCCTCTTCAGGTACTTCAGGATATTCTTGACCGCTGTCCAGTGTTCCATGCCGGGATTACTTTGGTACCTTCCTACCAAACTTACGGCAAGGTTTACATCAGGCCTGGTACACAGCATAGCATACATGATAGACCCTATGGCCGAGGCGTAGGGGATGACACTCATCTTTTCTCTATCTTCTGCTGTGGTCGGGCATTTAGCCGTGCTCAATCTCGTACCTTGCAATACAGGCAAGAACCCCTTCTTTGATTGATCCATATTGACTTCTTCAATATCTTGTCAAGGTACATACTTTGTGAAAGACCAACGAGGCGTCTCGATCTATCTCTATAGATCTTGATGCCTAATATGTAAGCAGCTTCTCCAAGATCCTTCATTGAAAAACACTTGTTCAAGTAGGCCTTTATGCTTTCCAAGAATTCTATATCATTTCCCATCAACAGTATGTCATCCACATACAATATGAGAAATGCTACAGAGCTCCCACTCACTTTCTTGTAAATGCATGCTTCTCCATAAGTCTGCGTAAACCCAAATGCTTTGATCATCTCATCAAAACAAATGTTCCAACTCCGAGATGCTTGCACAAGCCCATAGATCGAGCGTTGGAGCTTGCACACCTTGTCAGCATTCTTAGGATCGACAAAACCTTCCGGCTACATCATATACAATTCTTCCTTAAGGAAACCATTAAGGAATGACGTTTTGACGTACATTTGCCATATCTCATAATCATAGAATGCGGCAATTGCTAACATGATTCAGACAGACTTCAGCTTCGCTATGGGTGAGAAAGTCTCATCGTAGTCAACCCCTTGAACTTGTTGATAACCCTTAGCGACAAGCCGAGCTTTATAGATGGTTACATTACCATCCGCGTCTGTCTTCTTCTTAAAGATCCATTTATTTTCTATGGCTCACCGATCATCGGGCAAGTCAGTCAAAGTCCATACTTCGTTTTCATACATGGATCCTATCTCGGATTTCATGGCTTCCAGCCATTTGTCGGAATCCGGGCCCGCCATCGCTTCTTCATAGTTCAAAGGTTCACCGTTGTCTAACAACATGATTTCCAAGACAGGGTTGCTGTACCACTCTGGTGCGGAACGTGTCCTTGTGGACCTACGAAGTTCAGTAGCAACTTGATCTGAAGTTTCATGATCATCATCATTAACTTCCTCTCTAGTCGGTGCAGGCACCTCAGGAACATTTTCTTGAGGTGCGCCACTTTCCGGTTCAAGAGGTAATACTTCATCAAGTTCTACTTTCCTCCCACTTACTTCTTTCGAGAGAAACTCTTTCTCTAGAAAGGATCCATTCTTGGCAACAAAGATCTTGCCTTCGGATCTGAGGTAGAAGGTATACCCAATAGTTTCTTAAGGGTATCCTATGAAGACGCATTTTTCCGATTTGGGTTCGAGCTTTTCAGGTTGAAGTTTCTTGACATAAGCATCACATCCCCAAACTTTTAGAAACGACAGCTTAGGTTTCTTCCCAAACCATAATTCATACGGTGTCGTCTCAATGGAGCCCTATTTAAAGTGAATGCGGCAGTCTCTAAAGCATAGCCCCAAAATGACAGCGGTAAATCGGTAAGAGACATCATAGATCGCACCATATCCAATAGAGTGCGATTACGACGTTCGGACACACCATTATGGTGAGGTGTTCCAGGCGGCGTGAGTTGTGAAACTATTCCACATTTCCTTAAGTGTGTGCCAAATTCGTGACTCAAGTATTCTCCCCCATGATCTGATCGTAAGAACTTGATTTTTCTGTCACTTTGATTCTCAACCTCACTTTGAAATTCCTTGAACTTTTCAAAGGTCTCAGACTTGTGTTTCATTAAGTAGACATAACCATATCTACTCAAGTCATCAGAGAGGGTGAGAACATAATGATAGCCACCGCGAGCCTCAACACTCATTGGACCGCACACACCAGTATGTATGATTTCCAATAAGTTGGTTGCTCGCTCCATTATTCCTAAGAACGGAGTCTTGGTCATTTTACCCATGAGGCATGGTTCGCACGTGTCAAATGATTCGTAATCAAGAGACTCCAAAAGTCCATCTACATGGAGCTTCTTCATGCGTTTGACACCTATGTGACCAAGGCCGCAGTGCCACAAGCATGTGGGACTATCATTATCAACCTTACATCTTTTGGTATTCACACTATGAATATGTGTAACATTACGCTCGAGATTCATTAAGAATAAACCATTCACCAGCGGAGCATGACCATAAAACATATCTCTCATATAAATAGAACAACCATTATTCTCGGATTTAAATGAGTAGCCATCTCGAATTAAATGAGATCCTGATACAATGTTCATGCTCAAAGCTGGTACTAAATAATAATTATTGAGGTTTACAACTAATCTCATAGGTAAATGTAGAGGTAGCGTGCCGACGGCGATCACATCGACCTTGGAACCATTCCCGACGCGCATCGTCACCTCGTCCTTCGCCAGTCTCCGCTTATTCCGCAGCTCCTGCTTTGAGTTACAAATGTGAGCAACCGCACCGGTATCAAATACGCAGGAGCTACTACGAGTACTGGTAAGGTACACACCAATTACATGTATATCACATATACCTTTAGTGTTGCCGGCCTTCTTGTCCGCTAAGTATTTCAGGCAGTTCCGCTTCCAGTGACCACTTCCCTTGCAATAAAAACACTCAGTCTCAGGCTTGGTTCCATTCTTTGACTTCTTCCCGGCAGCTTGCTTACCGGGCGCGGCAACCCCCTTGCCGTCCTTCTTGAAGTTCTTCTTACCCTTGCCTTTCTTAAAATTAGTGGTTTTATTCACCATCAACACTTGATGTTCCTTTTTGATCTCCACCTCCGCTGATTTCAGCATTGAATATACCTCAGGAATGGTCTTTTCCATCCCCTGCATATTGAAGTTCATCACAAAGCTCTTGTAGCTCGGTGGAAGCGACTGAAGGATTCTGTCAATGACCGCGTCATCCGGGAGATTAACTCCCAGCTGAGTCAAGCAGTTATGCAACCCAGACATTTTGAGTATGTGCTCACTGACAAAACTATTTTCCTCCATCTTACAACTGAAGAACTTGTCGGAGACTTCATATCTCTCGACCCGGGCATGAGCTTGGAAAACCATTTTCAGCTCTTCGAACATCTCATATGCTTCGTGTTGCTCAAAACGCTTTTGGAGCCCCGGTTCTAAGCTGTAAAGCATGCCACACTGAATGAGGGAGTAATCATCAGCACGTGACTGCCACGTGTTCATAACGTCTTGGTTCTCTGGGATGGGTGCGTCACCTAGCGGTGCTTCTAGGACATAATCTTTCTTGGCAGCTATGAGGATGATCCTCAGGTTCCGGACCTAGTCCGTATAGTTGCTTCCATCATCTTTCAGCTTGGTTTTCTCTAGGAACGCGTTGAAGTTGAGGGCAACATTAGCGTGGGACATTTGATCTACAAGACATAGTGTAAAGATTTTAGACTAAGTTCATGATAATTAAGTTCATCTAATCAAATTATTCAATGAACTCCCACTCAGATAGACATCCCTCTAGTCATCTAAGTGAAACATGATCCGAGTCAACTAGGCCGTGTCCGATCATCACGTGAGACGGACTAGTCAACATCGGTGAACATCTTCATGTTGATCGTATCTTCTATACGACTCATGCTCGACCTTTCGGTCTTCCGTGTTCCGAGGCCATGTCTATACATGCTAGGCTTGTCAAGTCAACCTAGGTGTATTGCGTGTGTAAATCTGGCTAACACCCGTTGTATTCGAACGTTAGAATCTATCACACCCAATCATCACGTGGTGCTTCGAAACAACGAACTGTCGCAACGGTGCACAGTTAGGGGGAACACTTTCTTGAAATTATTACGAGGGGTCATCTTATTTAAGCTACCATCGTTCTAAGCAAATAAGATGTAAAACATGATAAACATCACATGCAATCAAATAGTGACATGATATGGCCAATATCATTTGCTCCTTTTGATCTCCATCTTCGGGTCTCCATGATCATCGTTGTCACCGGCATGACACCATGATCTCCATCATCATGATCTCCATCATCGTGTCTTCTTGAAGTTGTCTCATCATCTATTACTTCTACTACTATGGCTAACGCTTTAGCAATAAAGTAAAGTAATTACATGACGTTTATGTTGACACGCAGGACATAAATAAATTAAGACAACTCCTATGGCTCCTGCCGGTTGTCATACTCATCGACATGCAAGTCGTGATTCCTATTACAAGAACATGATCAATCTCATACATCACATATATCATTCATCACATCCTTCTGGCCATATCACATCACACGGCACATGCTGCAAAAACAAGTTAGACGTCCTCTAATTGTTGTTGCAAATTTTTTATGTGGCTGCTATAGGTTTCTAGCAAGAACGTTTCTTATCTACGCCAAAACCACAACGTGATATGCCAATTTCTATTTACCTTTCATCAGGACCCTTTTCATCGAATCCGATCCGACTAAAGTGGGTGAGACAGACACCCGCCAGCCACCTTATGCAACTAGTGTATGTCAATCGGTGGAACCAGTCTCACGTAAGCGTACGTGTAAGGTCGGTCCGGGCCGCTTCATCCCACAATGCCACCGAATCAAGATAAGACTAGTAACGGCAAGTAAATTGACAATATCGACGCCCACAACTGCTTTGTGTTCTACTCGTGCATAGAAACTACGCATAGACCTAGCTCATGATGCCACTGTTGGGGAACGTATCAGAATTTTAAAATTTTCTACGCATCACCAAGATCAATCTATGGAGTCATCTAGCAACGAGGGAGAGGGGAGTGCATCTACATACCCTTGTAGATCATGAGCGGAAGCGTTCAAGAGAACGGGGTTGATGGAGTCGTACTCGTCGTGATCCAAATCATCGATGACCTAGCGCCGAACGGACGGCACCTCTGCGTTCAACACACGTACGGTTGGGAAGACGTCTCCTCCAACTTGATCCAGCAAGGGGGAAGGAGAGGTTGATGGAGATCCAGCAGCACGATGGCGTGGTGGTGGAAGCAACGGTGATCTCGGCAGGGCTTCGCCAAGCTCAGGGAGAGGGAGAAGTGTCACGGGAGGGAGATGGAGGCGCCAGGGGCTAGGGTGCGGCTGCCCTCCCTCCCCCCACTATATATAGGACCCCTAAGGGGGGCGTCCGTAGGAGATGCAATCTCCAAGGGGGGGGCGGCCAAGGGGGTGGAGTGCCCCCCAAGTAGGGATGGCAATGGGTCGGGTTTGGGGCGGGTGGAGCTGGTCCAAATCCAACCCATGGCCCATCTTCCTACCCTCTGCCCATCCACCAAATTATCCATGGGCACAACTTGTGCCCATGCCCAAGCCCACTGGATACTCGCATACCCATGGAGCTCCATGGGCATAGAAAAGTCAGCATGAAGCCTTCCCAAAGATCAAATTAACTCATCATCATTCACTCACAAATGACAACATAAGCTACATGCATAAGTAGGCAACAAGTAATACGATGAGTCCTTAAGTGTGACATACCAGAGGTTGATTATGCAGCATATAGCTCATGGCACAAGTTACATATTTCCTGTCATTTCCCATTGACTCGCTCTTTCTACTATCACTGGCATATGACCCCACATGTCATACGGGTATCCATTGGATATCCATGGAGCACAAACTATAACCATGCCCAACCCAGTTGTTTGTCGGTACCCATATCGACGGACCCATGGGAGAAAATGTGCTCCATACCCTTGCCCAATCGGGTCGGGTATCCATGGGTATCCAGATCCATGGATAAAATTGCCATCCCTACCCCCAAGCCAAGTGGGGCGCCCCCACCCCTAGGGTTTCCAACCCTAGGCGCAGGGGGAGGCCCAAGGGGGGCGCACCAGCCCACTATGGGCTGGTTCCCCTCCCACTTCAGCCCGTGGGGCCCTCCGGGATAGGTGGCCCCAACCGGTGGACCCCCGGGACCCTTTCGGTGGGCCCGGTACAATACCGATTACCCCCGAAACTTTCCCGATGGTCGAAACTTGACTTCCTATATATAAATCTTCACCTCCTGACCATTTGGGAACTCCTGGTGACGTACGAGATCTCATCCGGGACTCTGAACAACTTTCGGGTTACTGTATACTAATATCTCAACAACCCTAGCGTCACCGAACCTTAAGTGTGTAGACCCTACGGGTTTGGGAGACACGCAGACATGACCGAGACGACTCTCCGGTCAATAACCAACAGCGGGATCTGGATACCCATGTTGGCTCCCACATGCTCCTCGATGATCTCATCGGATGAACCACGATGTCGAGGATTCAATCAATCCCGTATACAATTCCCTTTGTCAATCGGTACGTTACTTGCCCGAGACTCGATCGTCGGTATCCCAATACCTCGTTCAATCTCGTTACCGGCAAGTCACTTTACTCGTACCATAATGCATGATCCCGTGATCAACCACTTGGTCACATTGAGCTCATTATGATGATGCATTACCGAGTGGGCCCAGAGATACCTCTCCGTCATACGGAGTGACAAATCCTAGTCTTGATTCGTGCCAACCCAACAGACACTTTCGGAGATACCCGTAGTGCACCTTTATAGTCACCCAGTTACGTTATGACGTTTGGCACACCCAAAGCACTCCTACGGTATCCGGGAGTTGCACAATCTCATGGTGTAAGGAAATTATACTTGACATTCGGAAAAGCTATAGCAAACGAACTACACGATCTTTAAGCTATGCTTAGGATTGGGTCTTGTCCATCACATCATTCTCCTAATGATGTGATCTCGTTATCAATGACATCCAATGTCCATAGTCAGGAAACCATGACTATCTTTTGATCAACGAGCTAGTCAACTAGAGGCTCACTAGGGACGTGTTGTGGGCTATGTATTCACACATGTATTACGATTTCCGGATAACACAATTATAGCATGAACAATAGACAATTATCATGAACAAGGAAATATAATAATAATCATTTTATTATTGCCTCTAGGGCATATTTCCAACAATGCTTGCAAGGCTTATAGTGATGTGCATTACCGAGTGGGCCCAGAGATACCTCTCCGACAATCGGAGTGACAAATCCTAATCTCGAAATACGCTAACCCAACAAGTACCTTTGGAGACACCTGTAGAGCACCTTTATAATCACCCAGTTATGTTGTGACGTTTGGTGGCACACAAAGTGTTCCTCCGGTAAATGGGAGTTGCATAATCTCATAGTCATAGGAACATGTATAAGTCATGAAGAAAGCAATAGCAACAAACTAAATGATCAAGTGCTAAGCTAACGGAATGGGTCAAGTCAATCACATCATTCTCCTAATGATGTGATCCTGTTAATCAAATGACAACCCATGTCTATGGTTAGGAAACATAACCATCTTTGATCAACGAGCTAGTAGAGGCATACTAGTGACACTCTGTTTGTCTATGTATTCACACATGTATTATGTTTCCGGTTAATACAATTCTAGCATGAATAATAAAAATTTATCATGGTATAAGGAAATAAATAATAACTTTATTATTGCCTCTAGGGCATATTTCCTTCAATTGCTGCTCAGAAGAATTACGTCCTGGAAGCACCGCTGCGTGCCAGGCCTGCTACTGATGCAATTGACGACGTTAGGAACATCTGGCAGAGCAAAGCTGATGACTACTCGATAGTTCAATGTGCCATGCTTTACGGCTTAGAACCGGGACTTCAACGATGTTTTGAACGTCATGGAGCATATGAGATGTTCCAGGAGTTGAAGTTAATATTTCAAAAGAATGCCCGGATTGAGAGATTTGAAGTCTCCAATAAGTTCTATAGCTGCAAGATGGAGGAGAATAGTTCTGTCAGTAAGCATATACTCAAGATGTCTGGGTACTGCAATCACTTGATTCTACTGGGAGTTAATCTTCCAGATGATAGCGTCATTGACAGAATTCTCCAATCACTGCCACCAAGCTACAAGAGCTTCGTGATGAACTATAATATGCAAGGGATGGATAACACAATTCCCGAGCTCTTCGCAATGCTAAAGGCAGCGGATGTAGAAATCAAGAAGGATCATCAAGTGTTGATGGTCAATAAGACCACCAGCTTCAAGAAAAAGGGCAAAGGGAAGAAGAAGTGGAACTTCAAGAAGAACAACAAACAAGTTGCTGCTCACGAGAAGAAACCCAAGTCTGGACCTAAGCCTGAGACTGAGTGCTTCTACTGCAAGCAGTCTGGTCACTGGAAGAGGAACTGTCCCAAGTATTTGGCGGATAAGAAGGATGGCAAGGTGAACAAAGGTATATGTGATATACATCACTACAAAAAAAAGACACATCCGTGACATTTTGGGCCGAATGAATTTTTTTCTGTCATACATATGACATTTCTATGACGATAATTGTGACAAAACCCGGTATCATCATAGATGTGGTGGGCTCCTACTTCTATGACAAAAAATCATGACAGAAAATGGGCTTTTCATCCTGGGCGGGCCGGAGACGCAGCTGCATGACATTCTTTGGGCCGTCCATGACGGAAAAAACCATGGTAGAAGCAAGGGGGAGGAAAATTTCAGGGAGTTCCCGGTTACGGTGGGAGGTCGGGGGCCGAGCGATGCGCGTTTCTCTCGTACACGTACACGTGTGTGTGCGAGGCGTTGGGCTCTAACTGAACCCGAGCGATTGCACTGCAGGCTACGCGTTACTGAACCCGAGTGATCGATCGATGTATGTTAAATGAACCCGATCGAGCGATTCCTTCGCTACTGCTGCTAACTGAAGCCGATCGATGCTGCCTCTGGGATGAACAGTGAGCGTTGGGGGGGGGGTGGTTGGATGAACAGTGAGCGGTGGCGTTGCCTTTGGATGAACATGACCCCGTGGTGTGGTGGAGGGCTGGATGAACAGTAAACGGTGGAGGGGTGCCCGTGGAGGGGTGGTTGAACAGGACCCCATGGTGTGGAGGGCTGGATGAACAGTAGACGGTGGAGGGGTGGTTGAACAGTAGCCGGTGGAGTAGCGCGCGGTGGAGGCTGGATGAACAGGAGCCCGTGGAGGCTGGAGGAGGTCGACGGTAGCCCGTGGAGGCTGGAGGAGGTCGACGGCGGAGATGAACAGTATCCCGTGGAGTCCCGTTTTGCGGTACGCCACACCCCTCCCGATGAACAGGACCCCCGTTTCGACCGTAGGAGGTCCGTTTCATCCGTTTTAAGGTACGCCACACCCCTCCCGATCAACAAGACCCCCGTTTCGACCGTAGGAGGTCCGTTTCCTCCGTTTTGCGGTACGCCACACCCCTCCCGATCAACAGGACCCCTGTTTCGACCGTAGAAGGTCCGTTTCCTCCGTTTTGTGGTACGCCAGACACCTCCCGATGAACATGATCCCGTTTCAAACGTGGCCGGTCGAACACAAGGCCGTTTCCTCCGTTTTGCGGTACGCCAGGCCTCATTTCCATCGCCTGTTCCGTCCAAGCCCTCCCGATGAACACGACCATGCATTCCGTTCCGACCCAGCCGATTGGCTCCCACGCGTTCCGTTGCCTCCCGATGAACACGCCGCATTCCGTTGCCACCCGATGAACACGACGCATTCCGTTGCCTCCCCATGAACACGACGCATTCCGTTGCCTCCCCATGAACACGACGACGACGCTGTTTCTCTGTTCCAACCCAGCCATGTACACGAGCCCTGGCCGTACGTATGCGCGAGTAGGCGTTCGAGACCCCGCCCGTATGTACACATATGTGGCCGTATTTTCTTTCTTGCACCCTGGCCGCTGTACGTACATGTACATGCTACGTGTGCGCCTCTACTACGACACGTACGCACCTCTACTACGACACATGCACGCCTCTACATCCACCAGTATATATGTACGTACACGTTCGCGACCAAAATGACAACACTACGTACGCTTCGACCAGGTGGGTCCCGACTGTCAGGCACTTCCTTGCCTGCGAAGATGTAGCTGGTGGGTCCCAGCAGTCAGGGGGGCGAATAATTTTTTTGCCTGGACGCACTTCCTTGCGTGCGAAGATGTAGCTGGTGGGTCCCAGCAGTTAGGGGGGAAACATTTTTTTCATGAAATACGGTGGCCCATCCGGTGGGTCCCCGCTGTCAGGTGGAGGAATAATTATTTTGCACGTAATAAGGAGGCACTTCCTTGCTGCGGCCGTGGACCCAGCTGTCAGCCTCTCCACGTACAGTCCACGTCCGATGGAAGCCGTTCCTTGACCACGTTGACCACGCCGCGCCGAGAGCACCAGGGCGGTGGACGATGGCGAGGCCTAGGAAGGGGACGACGGGGAGCCGGGGAAGATGCGACAGTGGAAGCCCGCGCGGAGAGGAGTACGAGGGTTCACTGGTTCAACCACGGTGTGAGGCTGCCGTCACCGCAGGGCCTGGCCAGTGGTGGGAATAGTAGGGGGCGGTGAGGCCTCCGCGGCAGCACAGCCGGCCACGGAAGGCAGGAGCATGCGACACGACCGGCGCTGCTTTGGGCGGCTGGAGCAAGAAGACCAGAGGTTGAAGAAGCACTACGGCCGTTGGATGGACATCGTACGGTTACTGGATCTAGAATCGTTCATATATTGACTAAAGTTGACAAAGGCCCCTGTCCCAGTCAACTTAGGAGGCCCACAAGTCAGCCTCCCACCATGGTGGGTCCCAGCTAGCAGGGGGAGTATTCATTTTTTTGTGCGTAATAAGGAGGCACTTCCGGTGGGTCCGAGCTGACAGCGGGGGGAACGTTTTTTTCACGAAATACGCTGGCCCATCCGGTGGGTTCCAGCATTCAGGGGGAAACGTTTTTTTTGCGAAATAAGGTGGCCCGTCCGATGGGTCCCTACTGTCAGGTGGATGAATAATTATTTTACGCGTAATAAGGAGGCACTTCCTTGCGGCCGCCTGGACCCAGCTGTCAGCCTCTCCACGTACAGTACTCTTCCGATGGAAGTCGGTCGTTGACCACTGACAACGCCGCGCCAAGAGCACCAGGGCGGTGGTCTAGACAACGACGAGGCCTAGGAAGGGGACGACACAGAGCCGGGGAAGACGCAACAGTGGAAGCCCGCGCGGAGAGGAGTATGAGGGTTCACTGGTTCGACTGCGGTGTGAGGCTACAGTCGCCGTAGAATAACAAGGGGTGTGGGTGAGTAGAGGGATGGCCTGGCTAGCGGTGGGAGTAGTACGGGGCGGTGAGGCCTCCACGGCATCACAGCCGGCCACGGGAGGCAGGAGCACGCGACACGATCGGCGCTGCTTTGGGCGGCTGGAGCAAGAAGACCAGAGGTTGAAGAAGCACTACGGCCGTTGGATGGACATCGTACGATCACAGCAGCTAGAATCATTTATATTGACTAAGTTGACAAAGCCCTTGGTACGTGTCAACTTAGTAGGCCCACAACTCGGATTTGGCAGAGAACATATAGCCCATTTGCGATTTGTAAGAATGTACAACCCATTTTTTAATTCTAATGGAATTTACTACAGCCCATTTACAGTTTGTTAAAAGTACATCCCAACTTCTAGCTAGGACAACGATTAATAATTTCAAACAACCGCTCAAAACAGAATTCAAAAAAAATTCCCACATTTTGATGGGATCCGAAATATTTTTATCCGAAATTTCTAGTGAGGTTAAATATAATTTCAAAATAAAGTTGTATTACGTTAAAATCCAACGAACTATTGCGCGCGCAACAAGTAATGAAATTAAAATTTTCAAATTCGAAAAATAATATATTTTTGAAACTAATTATGTGTTTGGTGCATAGTAACTGTCCAGTTATTATAATTACATCCCATTTATTATTTCTTAAAGTCCATTTTCTTGTTAATCCTAATGCATACCTCCTAGGAAAGTTTGCAGCCCAGCGGCGCGGAGAATAACAAGTTGACCCGGATATTGTGTACAACTGTCGGTCCAGTTGCATTGCTGATGTTGAAAAAAAGGCCTGTGTAGTACGGTACAACCTAACATGGTTACTCAGCCCACATTCAGCGACGCCGGAAAGGCCCAAACAAGACTTCTGTACAGCTTTTTGAAGTCACTGAGCTCAATTAATAACTTAAGAAAAAAGTTAGATTACAGTGGAACCTAATTAAAAGCTGTCACGAGCAAATAAATAATTCAACGGGTTCCACTTGTGCGTGCGCGCGTGTGTGTGCGTATGTGTGTGTGTGTGTGAGAGAGAGAGATAGAGAGAGAGACCCATCGGTCGATGCTCGTAAATACATCTTTCAGCCATATGCATTGCTGATGCTCAGTAAAAACTTATATAGTTGACATAATCATATAGAACATCATAGCACACTGAACTTGCATACAAAAATTTCACGCAAGCGGCACAATCAGGATGGAAGCAGTGGATCGCTACGGGAAGGGCTATGTTGAAACCAACGAAGTCGTACATAACGGTTCATCGTCTTTATCAATGACGGGGAAATATCTTGAATGTTGTGCAAAGAAAACAGACAGACAACACAATAAGTTCTGCTAGCACATTAAGTTGACATACAACCCTTTCTAAAAAAATTTCAGGTACAAAATTAGAACATGTCACAATCAAATGTACTGGCATATCAGTGCTTCACACCCATAGCTCGGATTTAACTAGTATCTGACAAGATTTAGTTGTTACCTCAAATTAGAGCACATCCAGGCAGCCAACGCTGCCTCTTCTCCCAAAGAAGCAGTGGCCTCCGCCACGCGATGGAGTAGGCCCTGTGCCATCCATCGTTCCAAGCAACACGGGGAAAGTCTGACGTTGACTCCTGTAATGGACGTCGTCGACGGACCCTGGCACCAGCGGCGGCGGCAGGACTTCGATTGATGGATTGGCCACTTCTTCGACATGCACGAACACTCGATACAGGTACATCCCTAACGTGGTCCGTGACGGCCTTGGTGGCGACGAATAGTACAACCCCGGTTCCTGCACCGGTATCTCAACACCAATCACCTTTGGTATGGTGGATGGCTTCTTCATCCATGCCATAACCGTCATAGCCCAGCTGTCTGGAGGAACAAACATACTTACGAGCTCACCTCCAAGGTCGTTGATAAGCTCATTCATGGACTCATTGTTCCAAGCACGTCGAGGCATGCCGTGGAAGGTAAGCTTTGTTAAAAACTCAAGCTCAAAGGGCACCGAGCCCCATCCTGGGTGCCACCGATCAAAGCTCACCAGCGCGCCATCGCAGAACAAATGCCGGGAAGATTCGAACACACGACTGCAGTCGAAAGTTGTCCGGAACCTAATGAAGAAATCAGCCGGTGGCGGACAGACTTCGATGAGCAAGTCACTTATTTGGATGCCGTGTGCAATGCCAAGAGCTTTGACAAGGTCGTCCGGTGAGACGGGAGGCCGGTCGCCGTTGATGGTTACCATAAGCACTTTGCCGGCAAACTAGTCGTCAAGCGCCGCCATGCCACTATTGAGCGACAGCACGCAACGACCGAAGGCAGGATGGACCTCAGGATCTCTGACTCGGAGATCTGCGTTGACCGGCGACATGATCGTGCACTTGAGTATAGGGAGTACAGGAGGGAGATTTGGGGGAACTGGAGTAGGAATCGAGATTCCAGAGGTGGGGGAGGGGCTGGAGACTGGGGATGAAAAGGTAGCATGAATTTCGAGCACGCGCCAATATGCTCTCGGCGCGCAAGCGCACGAAAACACTAGTGGCGCCCACATGTTGGCCTAAGAGTCCTTATTCTTTCTTTTTTGGAGAGCCCGACCTTTTTTTCAGGATCTTTTGAGAGCCTGGCCTGAGAGTCCTAATTGACCTATTTGGCATTGCGTTACTACTCGTCCCATATTCAATGACACCTCACTGGCCCAAACAAGTGTACATCATCAAAAAGACACTGAGCTCAAGTTATATAACTTGAAAATAGGAGATATACTCTGAACACTGGAGAATGGTGATGCCCTCATTTAGCCCACCAGTAGTTCGAGACAATAAATAGTTTGAAACAACGATATATACAACATTCAAACACTGACTAGTGACTACTACTGACATAAACAACAAGACATGATAGTTCATAAGAAGTCTTGCTACACCACCAAAATGCACCCATCTGCAGCGCTCAGACTCTTGTGATCCAGACGAGAATGCCATTCTAAACAGAAGCAACTATTACATAGTAAGAGTGACATAGACGAGGATGACCAAATGATAATGAATATGCATAACAAAAGAAATAACTACCCATCCAGAACCAGCAGCAAAGACAACAAAGTCATTCGAAGAGATGATCCAACACCATCATAATTTGCAGCCCCGCTTCAGCGACCAGTGATCCGGAGACACCAGTACTCCACCCTTTCGATGCAACAGCCCAATTACCTATCAACCTGAAGGCTTGAACCACATCACTGCCTGTCGTAATTGAGACATCCAAGGATCAAAGTTAATCCGGATGCCTTTGTCATTCTCACCTTCTTTTGGCTGCAAGCTGTATCGTTGACAATCAGGGGAGTTTGCTCGCGAACTCCTAGGGCTCGTCGTGTAGACACAGTTTTCCATAGCAAACAAAGCCTCTCTGCCATCAAGGTCCTTGCCAATGGTGATCTCCTGGTTAATCGGATAATTGAGTCCGAGAAAGAGAGAGTGTGAACCAAGGCTGTTTACCCGCCTCCAACTAAAAAAATCCTAAAGGCCCCAACAAGCTGGTATCCTGCTCATAGACGTAACAACCACTGTCCGGATACTCACGTATTACACAGTGCTTGTATACAGTGGGGTTTTTGCAATATAACTTTTCCGGCTCATGCGTCCGAATGATCATCAGTCTTTTGCCGTCGTCTGATCGAGCGAGGAACCAGTTGTGCTTCCCTGTTTTTGGTATAGGTGGTGTGATTACAAAGGGCAGTAACTGTAGCGACACTACATCATATCAAAAAGGACATGCATTGTTAATGTAAGATCAACATTGTTCAGAGTATGAGTAGGATAATGCAAGAAACAACATTGATATGTCCTTGTTGGTACTAGGAGGAAAATACTGGGAAATGTATACTGGGTTCGAAAATATAGAAGTGCCATGCATGGTTATACTCATGTTATCTCGCAATCGATTCTTCACAGGAAACTACCAGGTCATGCATGTTATGTAATCATGTTCTGTCCTCACAAACAAATTCTTCAAGGTAACTAACAGACCATGCATTCTTATATACTCGTGTTCTGTGGGCAAAATTTTTGTGAGGATATTATTCTAGCCATTGATTGCTGAAGGGCGAATATAGGTATATACACATGGTAAGCATTGCGCGTCCTCCAGGTGGACATTCTTCATGGCGTCAGCGGGCAGTCGCAGGGCCACTAGTGCTTGAAAGAGGTTCCGACCATGGAGGCTGATTAGGGTGGCAGGCAATGAGGAGCCCGGGCGCGCGGGCTGGAGGAGTACGACGATGACGTCCGCAAGCTTCTTGAGGACAGTGAACTTGTTGCTGGTGGCAACGATCATCTGGTCCAACTGAGAGTCGTAGTTGGCGTCGAAGGCGGCCATCCACGAGCCGGTCTCCAACACCGTCTGGAGACGATCCTCTGCACCATGCCGCAGGCCGGCGTCGTGGACCATCTGGCACAACCGCTGGCCGCTCACGAGCATCGCCGCCATGGGTCTGGAGCGAGATCTTTTGCGCTTAGTGTAGGTGCTTAGGCAAATGCTTAGGTGCGTACGATGTGGTAGATGCATTGGAATGGAGGGGCGCCTTTATATGAGGGCAATGAGGGCAAACTACGTTGCATTCACCTCATGCAGCCTCTTTTCCCGGACCTCCTCCCATTACTTCCCTCATGCATTAATTGAAGGAGGATGCATTGGCCGTTCAACATATCGGGAACCTCTACTCCCTCCCTCGTCTGCATTAAAGCCGTATTGGGAACTGCACTGCCCGCTGTCAACTCGAATACTCCCTCCGTCTAGGTGAGTATTAAGTCATCTTACGAAAACCAAATAGTAAACACATATGCGTGGTGCATTAACTCTCACGTTGTTTCTTATTTTTTGACATAAATAGAGGAATCAACCAAGAAGAGATGTGGGGCTTGTATGCTTTTAGTGACTTGAGACTATCAAACATGACATGCAGTGGTCAGTTCGTTGCACAAGAACAAATACAACCCATGTCAGCACACACGCATCTTATATAGCATCACATCCAATGGCTATAAAATATGAATGAGACCAAATTATATCTCATCTAGATGAGTTCTAGCAACACTGTATTAATAATACTTAGTACTCCTATGCCATGTATCATATATTAGTATCATGTAGTACTTTATTTATTTATGAGGTATCCAGATGGCACTGCACCGCCAAGAAAAGAGGGTAACATCAAAATTATGGACTACTTTTTTGAGTATGTTGGTAAGGTCCGGTCATAATCACTTGTTGAAATCTCTAAAAAGACAAATACTCCCTCCGTCCGAAAATACTTGTCATCAAAATGGATAAAAGGAAATGTATCTAGACGTATTTTAGTTTTAGATACATCTCTTTTTATCCATTTTGATGACAAGTATTTTCGGACGGAGGGAGTAGAAAACAGAGTTGGTGATGATGGTGTGCGTGCCATCCTGCAATATAGGCCGTCGGATTTATATCTAACGGATAGGAAAGAAACTATGGCAATTTTGCAAAAATATACCCACACGTCTCTCCACGTTCGCAAATAAGGCCTTCCCTCATTCAACCTTTTCTCTCACAAGATAAACTACTCATACAAATGCATCTTGATGTTCCGTGCAACGCACGGGCAGCTAGCTAATTTCTTTTAAAATAGTTGCTGCGATAATTGGGTTGAAGTGATATATTTTATGTCTGCCCCGAATGATTTCAGATTCACTAGTAGTAACAAAGAAAAGTTTGCCTTGTTAATTAATAGAAAACAGGGTGAAAACTATCACATGAGGCCGGTAAAAACAAGGCACATTGGGTTCAGCGTCATCGTCACTACAGCTGTGCGCGCGCGAGAAGTCTACATATCGAGGGGGCTACCGAGCGAGGCACCGAGGCACAATGTTTGAGAGAGAAACCAATTGACAGATTATGATCAGATCGAGTTGTCACCCTTCTGCTGTCATTGTTGGGGGGGGGGGGGGGGAGAGAAAGACGTATCGAGAGTGTGCGCGGTAGGCACAGAGGCACAACTAGCGAGTGTGTGTGTGTGTGTGTGTTTGAAAGAGGAGTAGATAGATTATTATCAAGATTGATGTGCCACCCTACTCCTTCGGTACCAGGTAGTGTGTGTGTGTGTTTGAGAGAGAAGCCAGTCGATAGATTAGTATCAAGATCGAGGTGTCACCCTACTCCTTCGGTGTTGGGAAGTGTGGTTGTGGGTGTGGGGGGGGGGCAGTGACACTCACATATCTCTACTCTTATAAAAAACAGAGTTGGTGATGATGGTGTTCCTGCCATCCTGCAATACAGGCCATCCGATTTATATCCGACGGACAGGAAGGAAACTATGGCAATTTTGCAAAAAGATACCCACACCCCTCTCCGCATTTGCAAATAAGGCATTCCCTCATTCATCGTTTTCTCCCACAAGATAAACTTCTCATACGAATGCATCTTGATGTTCCGTGCAACACATGGGCACCTTGCTAGTAGGGAGAAGTAGTTTGTGTGACACATATCTAGCTATATTAAGGGATAGGTAGATAGCATATGTGTGAGAGACATTATTATACTTTGAGACATTAGTGGCTGTGGGTGGGCAGAATTAAAGGGGTGGGCATGTTAGACATAGAGAGCGTGTTTGTTTCTGTGTGAGAGACTTGTAGGACGGGGTAGAAAGACGAATTTAACCCTGACGGAGGGAGAGAAATACACGAAGTGCGCGTGTGTGATTCTAATGCCCACAGGGAAATGAGATATGTATGCGTGTGAGAGAGATTGCACAATTCATTCACGTATCACTATCTAGCGATCGTGGACGTGCATCGCTTGAACATAAGTCAATATCTACTTCGTATCATGGCCAAAGGTACAATATCAATTCAACGCTATAAAAATTGGACACTCACATATCACATTTTTTCTATTTAAATAAACCTTTTCAGTTGTGCATGCCAAAGTTACAGTGATGTTTCTTCAAACAACCAATGTAGCTATCATGTACATGCACCATTGTTACTCTTGCATTCAAATTCATTAGTCTTGGATGATTTAAGTTTCTATTTTGAAGTAATATATGTAATATTCATATATGAATTCAACAGGTACGCAATTTATGAAATGGAGGCTATGTAATCATATGAGGTAACACTTTTAAGTAGCTGACTACAATATCCATTTATTTTTGTGCGCCTCTACACTAACACATCAATGCATTATGTTTAAAGTAAATAACCAATGACACTAAATTATCTATTTACACGAGAAATACATAGGCTGAGCGTTTGATCCCTTTTTTTGTGAACGCGCCACTACACCCGTATGATTGGCCGCGCCCGTGTGAACGTCCAAGTGATCGGCGCATCATCCCGAGTTATTGTCTTTTTTTCTGGGGTGGACTTCACACCAGTTATTAACTGCTAACGCGTGCCCCGTGTACACAGTCTAGCATGACCTTCCCACTAGCACGGTCCAAAATTAGTTGAAACTGGATACGAATGATCCCGCGGGCGGCAAAATATCCCGCTTCCTTCTAAAATTTCCGCCACCTTAGTCTTTAGCATGCGAAATCCCCCTTTTATCCTTGGTGCATGAAGACCAACAGTTACAATACCGCCCTCATCTACATGATAGGTCGGGGCTGCTTTGGTAACTTCCGATTCCCCCACTACACGGCACCCCCATTTCCTCACCCCTCCCGCAGAAACGACTAACTCCACAGCACCAGAGCATCTTACATCACGCCGTCCGTACTTCATCGCCCTTTCTCCCCTCCCCTCTCGAAACCCTAGACTGCTCATCCATCGGCGTACCATAGCCCATTCACTGCCAGCGGCGTCCACCTCGCCGGATCTGCTTCTCCGGCCGCATCTACCCCTCCCACCTCCCCTAGAAACAAGTAGACTGCTCATCCACCACTGTACCACAGCCCATTCAGTGCCGGCCTTGTCCACGGCGCCGGATCTGCTTCGCCGGTACTCTCGTCAACCGCCGCGCATCTGCAGTGGCTCATTCGTACTCCCCACCAGAGACGCTTCGTCCACACCCCCCAGAGCCGCCCCACCGACGCCCCATCGACGACCTCTGATCCTCTTTGCCGACACCTTCCTCAACCCTACCGGAGCCGCTTCGCCGACACCTTCCTCAACCCTACCAGAGCCACTTTGCCGACACCATCGTCAACCCTACCGGAGTGGCTTCGCCTATACCATTCTCAACCCTACCGGGGCCGCTTTGCCAACTCACAAGTCCACGGCCTCAGATCCGCTTCCTTGCACCCTCATCCAACCTACCGGAGCAGCTTCTGATGCCCCGTCCACGGCCGCAGATCCGCATCATCGACACCACCCTTAACCCAACCACCGGAGCAGCTTCTGACGCCCCGTCCATGGCCACAGATCTGCATCATCGACACCATCCTTAACCCAACCACCGGAGCAGCTTCTGACGCCCCATCCACGGCCGCAGATCCGCATCGTCGACACCATCCTTAACCCAACCACCGGAGCAGCTTCACCTACGCCCTCGTCCACGGCCACAAATCTGCTTCGCCCACACCGTAGTCCACCCAACCGGAGCCACTCCACAAACACCCTACTCGACGGTTCTAGATCTCCTTACCGGACCCCGACAGCCAGCGCAGAGTCATCACCCTCGACATTTCTAACCTGATTCCAACCGTCTGGAGAGATGCCAAGCACCCGCCATGGCCTAGGTACTTGTCACCTTTTAACCCGTCCAGCATCACTTGTCCGATGTACTTCAAATATACTAACCGGTCGCTGTTACCTGTTATGCAGTTGGCAAAAACTACAATGATGATGTTTCTTCTGGATCTAACAGCTTGGCCAACCAAGATCCTGGACTAAGGCATTGCTATGATCTTGTAAGCGCGTCTCTCTCTCTCTCTTGTATTGTTCTATGCCTGCCAGCGTGCTTTGCTAGGATTTTCGACTAGTAATCCCTATGTGCAGACAATGATTTCTACTATTGGCTGCTAAATTAGATATGTAGATGTCATACATGATACTACCTCGTACCTCCGTTCCTAAATATAAGTCTTTTTAGAGATTCCACTATAGGCAACATACGGAGCAAAATGAGTGAATCTACACTCGAAAATGGATCTATATACATCTGTATGTGGTCCATACTGGAATCTCTAGAAAGACATATATTTAGGAATAGGGGTAGTACATTATACAAAATCGTAGGTGGCATGTAGGAATTCCAGTGCACTACATTAGGCTCCCTTAGAGTGCCTGCTAGTCCAGCATACAGAGTCATGGCTAGTTTATGGTACTCACACAATCGTTAATTGGTGGTTTAAATATGCGCAAGGGATATGCAATGTAGTATCATGTAGAGATGTCTGAAATTAGCCATGTCAACATGCAGACAGGGTTACACAATGAAAAAGTACAAGATGTATGTGGCAATTTCATGGAACATCGCAAAAAAAAGGAGAGGCAGCGGTGAGCCTATACAGTGTGCTATGGTACGTCACTCCATTGCAATCATCGTGACATGTTATTTGTATGCCAGTTCTATTAGCCAAGTTTCTTAGGGACAGTTATTACGAGTTATCCTAAGAAAATAAGCACCTGTGAATATAAGCTCCATGTAATAAGCCAACCAGTTCTTTTCATTGCGGTTTCAGCTTATCTTTGGTATGATTAGTGGAATGTCTAGATTGCATTATATTTTTTCATTTTGCTGCCATATGGAAATTAATTTGACTTGCAAACATCACAAATTGAACCCAGTGCAGTAATTAATATGATAGGAAAACAGACCATCACTATTTGCTCAAAATGCAAATACAAAGATACCATCTACTTGGCACAATCTACTTTGGTCAATGTTTTCCATAGAGATCCCATTGCCTAATTTAAACGAAGAACACATGACCCACATTTAAATGAAGAACAATTATTTATTGAAATTTGATGGTCCAAGTGGCTGGTTATTATCGTATAGCAGCACCACCTGAAAGCATCATATAACAGCAGCTCATTGCAACTCATCATATAGCAGCAATAGTCTGCAATTCATCATATACTAGCAGTAGCTCATAGCAATTCATCATATAGCAGCAACAGGAGCAGCTAATAGCAATTCATCATATAGCAGCAGCAGGAGCAGCTTGTAGCAACTCATCATATAGCAGCAGCAGCTCATAGCAATTCATCATATAGCAACAGCAACTCATAGCAACTCATCATACAACAGCAGCAACTCATAGCAATTCATCATATAGCAGCAGCAGGAGCAGCTCATAGCAATGCATCATATAGCAGCAACAGAATCAGCTCATAGTAATTCATCGTATAGTGGATCAGAATGAAAATTTGGCAAAAAAATCAGAGGAGATCCTCACCTTGTTGGATGAGCTCATCCTTCAACAGCACCTCACGGCCATGGCCTGGGAGGAGGGGAGGGGGAATAAGGTGCCTTCTGCCGCAGTGTGGCATCAGCCGTAGTTGTGCAGCACCCGTCGGAGTAGTGCGTTGGACGAACCACAGTGGAGCAGCTGCTGGAGACCATGAGAATGAGGGGCGACGCCAGAGGGAGGAGCAGCTAGGGAGATTTGCCCCTACCCACCGACCATGTAGCCTAGCTGGACATAGCATCGTTGAGGACCAGGCCAGATGGGACCAATGGAGACGGCTCGCTGGAGGAACCCTAGTGCTGTAGGCAGGGGATCGAGGTAGAGGGAAAGGGGAGAGGAGATGCAAGCAGGCAGGGCAATGAATGCTTGCGTGTTTGTTTTTACTTGAGGGTCAGGTGTGACATGGGCGTCAGCAGTTGCATTTTGAGTGTAATATAGGCACACAACAAAGTCATTTCACTATTCCCCTTCCCTTCAATTTTTAGTGAGGTTCTACCCGAAACACCCCCCTCTAAAGCGAAATTAGTTAAGCCCAAGCCCATAACTCAAAAATGACTTCTTTACATCTTTTATGACTTATTTTGACAATATGCCCTGAAAAGGCGGAATCGAACTGGCCCTTAACCTGCAATTCAATTGTGCGTGCAATGATGAATCACTCCTGCCTGCTATCTGTACATTTAGGCATCATCATACATGGCATAACCCGATACATGTGCATTCCATTGTAGAATCTGGAATATGCAATGTTTATGTTAGTTCATACGTTGCACATGATGTTTAAATGTCCCTTAAATCTGGTCAGTCAGGTGATGGTCTTTAAGCCTCCTTCTTTGCTTCTTTTCTTGATATGTAAGATTTGCTGACACATTTGTTCAATTGCTTGTTTGCATCAGCCAACCATACTAGGACTGTTTGCTTTGATTACTTGCTATTCTTGACCTAACACTCTAACAGAGCTTGTCAACGATTTAAACACTAAGGGCTGGTGTAGTGGGGCCTTGTCTAACTCATAGGTGACATAAAGGTTTGGCTATACACTACAGTAGGCTCTCCAAGAGTACCTGGAGATCTAGTTCAAAGGTATGCCTAGTTTTTACATAGTGCAAACATAGTAAATGCTCATTTCATTATGTGCAAGTGCAAGAGATGCGGCATGTTTCATTATGTGGTGTTGTTTTGTTATAATCTCATTCTTTCGTGTTCACAGGCTGGAAAGTATGCATATTTATCTTCCAAGGAGACGAGTAACTAGTTTGTGTGACCTTGCAGAGGGGGTGCAATGAAGATAAGATTGAGGATTTCCAAGTACAAGATGTTAGGAAGGAGCCTTGCAAGAGAAGTAGGAGCTGCTCTGAGCCTCTTCAACCTGCTAAGGTATGTCACTGTATGCAACTCAACAGTTCAATTCCTTGTTTGTTTCAGGCATAGTTAATTTTCTCTTTTCAATTGCTTTATTTGTCCTCAGTTAATGAGATGCCCAAATAATCATGCCTGATGTTCGGTACTTGCATCACTATTAGTTGACATAATTAAAGGCCTTACCATTTAATTACTCTGCCGAAGTGTGCCTGAAGCTTTGAAGTCTATTAACCAACTATTATTGCATGAGGCTCACAATCTAGTTTATACTACGCTAATGATTGCATAGTTTTGCCTGCTGTAGTATGTTTGTATGAAACCCTCTGCTGTTCATTATGCTCCCTAAGACTTTAATTGAGGCACAGAATGGCCAACTGCTTGCTTACTTATACGCAACATGCTGTCTAAATTTGTAACTTGTCTGCGTTTTCGATTGGGCCCCAACATCATGCTCCTCTGGTGAGCTAAGAGGGATTTCTGTATGCAGGCTGCATAGACTATCTTTTTTATAATTTTTAAAATATCACCCGCTTATGCTTCATGACGTGTAACATTTTTTTGAAAGGGACGTGTAACATTATTGTTAGTCCTGTTTTGCCATGTAGTACAAAATAGTGTCTTGTTCGCTTCACTGTTGTAACTATATTTTTGCCCTAGTCATGTGTACTTACATAAACATTTCAGGATGAAGTGACATCAACACAAAGATCTGCGAGCAGTGCGGCATGGCCGTTACCGAATGATTATGGATTGGAATTGGAATGTGCTGATGTTCTCGAGGATCAACTAGAGGTGGCAAGACAACGTGTACATGATTGTCAACGTATAATCAACAAGTTGAGACTGGACATGTAGGTATTAGATGCAGGAGTCAAAAAATGAAACAAGACACTGAGGTAACCATGAAGGAATTGGAGATTTTGCAGACTGAAATTTGTACTATCTGAATCTGGCCAATCCTATTTTCTGAAGAGATTATAGTTCAAATGGAGTTAAGTTGATGCGCGTCCATGATGTATGAGCTGTATTTGCCCAGTGTATGTAATTTGCTGTTTGTGTATGCTTTATTATCACCTATGCCGAACCATAATGCCCAGTGGGTATAATCGGCTGTAATTTCTTTATTGTATAGTGTAGGATTATTCTACCTTTCTATGCCTTGATCTCTTTGTTGTATAATGTATGCTTTTTAGAGGTGATAGTATTGAGTAGGATAATTCTTTGAATATGCTATATCGTTCAAACGGGGGCCAACTCGCCCGACCATGGCCCTTCACGGGCCGTCGGATCCATGGGCCTTCTACATCTCATAGGATCCATGGGCCTTGTACATCTCGTAGGATCCATGGGCCTTCCACGTCTCGTAAGATCCATGGGCCGCCGACTCATTTATGGGTCTTGTATGGGCCTTTAATGGGCCATAGACGGGCCTTTAATTGAAATCGTACGTTTTATGGGCTGACCATAATGGGCCGTTAATAGGCCGTATTTGGTGATGCTATGAAAATGGCCCAACAGACTAATGGTCCACAAATGGGCCGACTGTAACGACGGGCTGAATTTGGCCCACAAGCAGAAAATGATAGTAACGGGCCGTAAGTAACCGAATGCTGCAAATGAGCCCAAGAATAAATGGGCCCTCAGAAGGCCGAAAGTTAACTTGGGCTGGAAACGGCCCAATGAAATAACGGGCCGTGAATGGGTATAAAGTGACACACTGTTCATTACGGGCCAGTTTCACCACAGGCCGTTAATGGGTGTAAAGTAATACACTATTCATTACGGGCCAGTTTCAGCACGGGCTGCTAATGGGCCAAGAGTTACAAAGGGCCTCATATGGGCCGAAAGACGTCATGGGCTATACATGGGCCAGAAGTGAAAACGGGCTGGAATCATATTGGATGGCCCAGATGATGCTACTGGGCCTAATTCGGATAGGGGGTAACGGGCCTTGGGTTAGCGGGCTGTAAATGGGCTATATGCGAACATGCCATTAATAGGCTTTCCATGGGCCGGCCTGCCAGCTTTTGACCAAGTCAAACGGGCCGGCCTTTTCACAGGAATGGGCCACTGTTGGGCCGTGCCACGTGTCGACGTATCATAGGCGCCTTCTGTCTAGTGAGTGGATGACATCTGTCCCAACGATGAGCTGGCACGTGTTTCCTCTAGCCAATGATGATTTTACATGTGGAAAATCCCCATTGGTCAGGGCTGTTAACTGGTTATCGGATCCAAAACCCGACCCAATAGCTTAACGACGTTCCGTTACGGTGGATGCCACGTGTCGGTCACCCTTGACGAAAGCACTTCTGTGACGCGTGATTTATCGTCATGGAAGTGGACACTTCCGTGATGATAATTTTGGTAATGTCATGGAACACTTCTACGGCAGCACAGGTATGACTATCTTGATTCTGTCATAAATTTGTTATGGATGTACATGCATGACAAAAAACGTGACCTACTATGACAAACACGTATCATCACGGAAGTGTATTTTTTTGTAGTGCATGTTATTGATGTGTACCTTACTAATGCTCACAGTAGCACCTGGGTATTTGATACTGGTTCTGTTGCTAATATTTGCAACTCAAAACAGGGGCTACGGATTAAGCGAAGATTGGCTAAGGACGAGGTGATGATGCGCGTGGGAAATGGTTCCAAAGTCGATGTGATCGCGGTCGGCACGCTACCTCTACATCTACCTTCGGGATTAGTATTAGACCTAAATAATTGTTATTTGGTGCCAGCGTTGAGCACGAACATTATATCTGGATCTTGCTTGATGCGAGACGGTTATTCATTTAAATCAGAGAATAATGGTTGTTCTATTTATATGAGTAATATCTTTATGGTCATGCACCCTTGAAGAGTGGTCTATTTTTGCTAAATCTCGATAGTGGTGATACACATATTCATAATATTGAAGCCAAAAGATGCAGAGTTGATAATGATAGTGCAACTTATTTGTGGCACTGCCGTTTAGGTCATATCGGTGTAAAGCGCATGAAGAAACTCCATACTGATGGACTTTTGGAACCACTTGATTATGAATCACTTGGTACTTGCGAACCATGCCTCATGGGCAAGATGACTAAAACGCCGTTCTCCGGAACTATGGAGAGAGCAACATATTTGTTGGAGATCATACATACAGATGTATGTGGTCCGATGAATGTTGAGGCTCGTGGCGGATATCATTATTTTCTCACCTTCACAGATGGTTTAAGCAGATATGGGTATATCTACTTAATGAAACATAAGTCTGAAACATTTGAAAAGTTCAAAGAATTTTAGAGTGAAGTTGAAAATCATCGTAACAAGAAAATAAAGTTTCTACGATCTGATCATGGAGGAGAATATTTGAGTTATGAGTTTGATCTTCATTTGAAACAATGCGGAATAGTTTCGCAACTCACGCCACCCAGAACACAACAGCGTAATGGTGTGTCCGAACGTCGTAATCATACTTTACTAGATATGGTGCGATCTATGATGTCTCTTATTGATTTACCGCTATCATTTTGGGGTTATGCTTTAGAGACGGCCGCATTCACGTTAAATAGGGCACCATCGAAATCCGTTGAGACGACGCCTTATGAACTGTGGTTTGGTAAGAAACCAAAGTTGTCATTTCTAAAAGTTTGGGGCTGCGATGCTTATGTGAAAAAGCTTCGACCTGATAAGCTTGAACCCAAATCAGAGAAATGTGTCTTCATAGGATACCCAAAGGAGACTGTTGGGTACACCTTCTATCACAGATCCGAAGGCAAGACTTTTCTTGCTAATTCGGAGTTTTTCTAGAGAAGGAGTTTCTCTCGAAAGAAGTGAGTGGGAGGAAAGTAGAACTTGATGAGGTAACTGTACCTGCTCCCTTATTGGAAAGTAGTTCATCACAGAAACCGGTTTCTGCGACACCTACACCAATTAGTGAGGAAGTTAATGATGATGATCATGAAACTTTAGATCAAGTTGTTACTGAACCTCGTAGGTCAACCAGAGTAAGATCCGCACCAGAGTGGTACGGTAATCCTATTCTGGAAGTTATGTTACTAGACCATGACGAACCTACGAACTATGAAGAAGCGATGGTGAGCCCAAATTCCGCAAAATGGCTTGAGGCCATGAAATCTGAGATGGGATCCATGTACGAGAACAAAGTATGGACTTTGGTTGACTTGCCCGATGATCGGCAAGCAATTGAGAATAAATGGATCTTCAAGAAGAAGACTGACGCTGACGGTAATGTTACTATCTATAAAGCTCGACTTGTTGCAAAAGGTTTTCGACAAGTTCAAGGGATTGACTATGATAAGACCTTCTCACCCGTTGCGATGCTTAAGTCTGTCCGAATCATGTTAGCAATTTCCGCATTTTATGATTATGAAAGTTGGCAAATGGATGTCAAAACTGCATTCCTGAATGGATTTCTGGAAGAAGAGTTGTATATGATGCAACCAGAAGGTTTCGTAAATCCAAAGGGAGCTAACAAAGTGTGCAAGCTCCAGCGATCCATTTATGGACTGGTGCAAGCCTCTCGGAGTTGGAATAAACGCTTTGATAGTGTGATCAAAGCATTTGGTTTTATACAGACTTTTGGAGAAGCCTGTATTTACAAGAAAGTGAGTGGGAGCTCTATAGCATTTCTAATATTATATGTGGATGACATATTGTTGATTGGAAATGATATAGAATTTCTGGATAGCATAAAGGGATACTTGAATAAGAGTTTTTCAATGAAAGACCTCGGTGAAGCTGCTTATATATTGGGCATCAAGATCTATAGAGATAGATCAAGACGCTTAATTGGACTTTCACAAAGCACATACCTTGACAAAGTTTTGAAGAAGTTCAAAATGGATCAAGCAAAGAAAGGGTTCTTGCCTGTGTTACAAGGTGTGAAGTTGAGTAAGACTCAATGCCCGACCACTTCAGAAGATAGAGAGAAAATGAAAGATGTTTCCTATGCTTCAGCCATAGGCTCTATCATGTATGCAATGCTGTGTACCAGACCTGATGTGTGCCTTGCTATAAGTCTAGCAGGGAGGTACCAAAGTAATCCAGGAGTGGATCACTGGACAACGGTCAAGAACATCCTGAGATACCTGAAAAGGACTAAGGATATGTTTCTCGTTTATGGAGGTGACAAAGAGCTCATCGTAAACGGTTACGTTGATGCAAGCTTTGACACTGATCCGGACGATTCTAAATCGCAAACCGGATACGTGTTTACAATGAACGGTGGAGCTATTAGTTGGTGCAGTTCTAAACAAAGCATTGTAGCGGGATCTACGTGTGAAGCGGAGTACATAGCTGCTTCGGAAGCAACAAATGAAGGAGTCTGGATGAAGGAGTTCATATCCGATCTAGGTGTAATACCTAGTGCATCGGGTCCAATGAAAATCTTTTGTGACAATACTGGTGCAATTGCCTTGGCGATGGAATCCAGATTTCACAAGAGAACCAAGCAATCAAGAGACGCTTCAATTCCATCCGGGATTTAGTCTAGGTGGGAGACATAGAAATTTGCAAGATACATACGGACCTGAATGTTGCAGACCCATTGACTAAGCCTCTACCACGAGCAAAACATGATCAGCACCAAGGCTCCATGGGTGTTAGAATCATTACTGTGTAATCTAGATTATTGACTCTAGTGCAATTGGGAGACTGAAGGAAATATGCCCTAGAGGCAATAATAAAGTTATTATTTATTTCCTTATATCATGATAAATGTTTATTATTCATGCTATAATTGTATTAACCGGAAACATAATACATGTGTGAATACATAGACAAACAGTATGTCACTAGTATGCCTCTACCAGACTAGCTCATTGATCAGAGATGGTTAAGTTTCCTAACCATAGACAAAGTGTTGTCATTTGATTAATGAGATCACATCATTAGGAGAATGATGTGATTGACTTGACCCATTCCGTTAGCTTAGCACCCGATCGTTTAGTATGTTGCTATTGCTTTCTTCATGACTTATACATGTTCCTATGACTATGAGATTATGCAACTCCCATTTACCGGAGGAACACTTTGTGTGCTACCAAACGTCACAACGCAACTGGGTGATTATAAAGGTACTCTACAGGTGTCTCCGAAGGTACTTGTTGGGTTGGCGTATTTCGAGATTAGGATTTGTCACTCCGATTGTCGGAGAGGTATCTCTGGGCCCTCTCGGTAATGCACATCTCTTAAGCCTTGCAAGCATCACAACTAATGAGTTAGTTCCGGGATGATGTATTACGGAACGAGTAAAGAGACTTGCTGGTAACGAGATTGAACTAGGTATTGAGATACCGACGATCGAATCTCGGGCAAGTAACATACCGATGACAAAGGGAACAACGTATGTTGTTATGCGGTCTGACCGATAAAGATCTTCGTAGAATATGTGGGAGCCAATATGAACATCTAGGTTCCGCTATTGGTTATTGACCGGAGACATGTCTCGGTCATGTCTACATAGTTCTCGAACCCATAGGGTCCGCACGCTTAACGTTTCGATGATAGTATATTATGAGTTTATATGTTTTGATGTACCGAAGGTTGTTTGGAGTCCCGGATGTGATCACGGACATGACGAGGAGTCTCGAAATGGTCGAGACATGAAGATTGATATATTGGAGGCCTATGTTTGGATATCGGAAGTGTTCTGGGTGAAATCGGGATTTTACCGGAGTACCGGGTGGTTACCGGAACCCCCCGGGGACTTAATGGGCCTTAGTGGGCCTTGTTGGAAAGAGAGGAGAGGCGGCCAGGGCAAGGGCCGCGCCCCCTCCCCCTAGTCCGAATAGGACAAGGAGAGGGGGGCGGCGCCCCCCTTCCTTCTTCTCCTCCACCTCTTTCCCCTCTCTCTCCTAGTCCAAGAAGGAAAAGTGGGGGAGTCCTACTCCCGGTAGGAGTAGGAATCCTCCTGGCGCACCCCTCTCTAGGCCGGCCGCATCCCCCTTGCTCCTTTATATACGGGGGCAGGGGCACCCCATAGACACAACAATTGATCGTTTGATCTTTTAGCCGTGTGCGGTGCCCCCCTCCACCATAGTCCACCACAATAATACTGTAGCAGTGCTTAGGCGAAGCCCTATGTCGGTAGAACATCATCATCGTCACCACGCTGTCGTGCTGACGAAACTCTCCCTCAACACTCGGCTGGATCAGAGTTCGAGGGACGTCATCGGGCTAAACGTGTGCTGCACTCGGAGATGCCGTACGTTTGGTACTTGATCGGTCAGATCGTGAAGATGTACGACTACATCAACCGCGTTGTGCTAACGCTTCCGCTTTCGGTCTACGAGGGTACGTGGACAACACTCTCCCCTCTTGTTGCTATGCATCACCATGATCTTGCGTGTGCGTAGATTTTTTTTTGAAATCACTACTTTCCCCAACACTCCGCTATTAGGGACTTTGGAGTGACTCTTTGTTGCATGCTGAGGGATAGTTATATGATCCAATTATGTTATTATTGTTGAGGGAACTTGCACTAGTGAAAGTATGAACCCTATGCATTGTTTCAACACATTGCAATACCTTGCTGTTTTTATATTTTCAGATTACAAAAACCTATATCTACCATCCATATTGCACTTGTATCACCATCTCTTCGCCGAACTAGTGCAGATATACAATTTACCATTGTATTGGGTGTGTTGGGGACTGAGGGAGTCCTGGATTAGGGGGTCTTCGGACAGCCGAACTATACCCTTTGGCCGGACTGTTGGACTATGAAGATACAAGATTGAAGACTTCGTCCCGTGTCCGGATGGGACTCTCCTTGACGTGGAAGGCAATCTAGGCAATACGGATATGTAGATCTCCTCCCTTGTAACCGACTCTGTGTAACCCTAGCCCCCTCCGGTGTCTATATAAACCGGAGGGTTTAGTCCATAGGACAACAGACAATCATACCATAGGCTAGCTTCTAGGGTTTAGCCTTTACGATCTCGTGGTAGATCAACTCTTGTAATACTCATATCATCAAGAACAATCAAGCAGGACGTAGGGTATTACCTCCATCAAGAGGGCCCGAACCTGGGTAAACATCGTAGCCCCTGCCTCCCGTTACCATCTGCCTTAGACGCACAGTTCGGGACCCCCTACCCGAGATCCGCCGGTTTTGACACCGACATTGGTGCTTTCATTGAGAGTTTCACTGTGTTGTCACCATAAGGCTTGATGGCTCTTTCGATCATCGGTAGCGACGTAGTCCAGGGTGAGGTTTTCCTCCCCGGGTAGATCTTTGTATTCGGCGACTTCACACTGCGGGCCAATTCGCTTGGCCATCTGGAGCAGATCGAGAGCTACACCCCTGGCCATCAGGTCAGATTCGGAAACTTGAACTACACTGCCGACATCCGCAGAGACTTGATCTTCGACGAATTCGAGCTCGTGTCAGGTGCGCCCCACAGTCACGACGAGCATGACGTTACCCTGTCGTCGGACAGTATTCGGGAGATCGCATCTGCAACTACTCCAGCCGTCAATCCGGAGCAACTCGCGCCATCCGAGAGCGGAGGGATAGACCCCGCCATGGAGGCCGCACTCTCAGTGGCGATAGAGCCGAATACTGACTTCACCCCTTACGAGAGCCGTGTCACCAAACCACTGGATTTGTCTTCGGCCACGGACTCCGAGCCGCTTGCATCCGCGCCCATCAAATCCGACTGGGCGCCAATCAAGGAGTTCACCACCGCGGATATCTTTCAGCACTCACCTTTCAGCGATGTGCTAAATTCATTAAGGTCTCTCTCCTTGTCAGGAGAACCTTGGCGGAACTATGTCCGGCTAGAATGGGATGCGGACGATGAAGAAATTCGCTGCCCACCCACCACCCACTTAGTAGCCACTGTCGATGATTTAACCGACATGCTCGACTTCGACTCGAAAGACATCGACGGTATGGACGATGATGCAGGAGACAAACAGGAACCACCGCCCACAGGGCGCTGGACCGCCACCTCATCATATGATATATACATGGTGGACACTCCCAAAGAAGGCAACGACGACAAGACATCGGAGGATGACCCCTCCAAGAAGCAACCCAAGCGCCAACGTCAGCGGCGCCACTCTAAGTCCCGCCACAGCAAAAGTAGTGATACCGGCATAGGAGATAATAAAACTCCAAATAGTGCCGAAGACAACCACAACCCCCTCCAGTACGATGTAGAGCGGGAGGATGAACAAGCTAGCCCTCCAGAGCAGGCGGCAGATGAAGAACTGGAGGAGGACAATTATATGCCTCTCTCCGAAGACGAGGCGAGCCTCGGCGACAAAGAATTTATCGTGCGTGAGGATCCCGTTGAGCAGGAGTGCTTCAAGCGTCGGCTTATGGCCACAACAAATAGCCTGAAGAAAAAGCAACAACAGCTTCAAGCTGATCAAGACTCACTAGCAGACAGATGGACCGAAGTCCTTGCGGCCGAGGAATACGAACTTGACAGCCCCTCCAAGTGTTACCCAAAACGCAGGTTGCTACCTCACCTCGAGGAGGAAGCATTGAAACCTCCATGACCAATGTACGATGCGGCTGACCGGCCACCGCGTGGCCGAGCCAGAGAGGCGTTTCAGCCTGAAGTTCAGCCTGCACCCCGCCGCCACTCAATCAAAAATACCAAGGCCCGGGGCAACACACGGGACATGTGAGACGTATTGGACAGTAGGGCAAAGCTTGCAAGGTCAATATATGGGTCACGGGCACGTGCGCCAACACGGGACGATGATCGTCGCGCTGGATACACCAAAGGTAAATCCGGCCAGGCCAAATACAGCAGACAAGACTCATATGAACTGCGTCGTGATATAGCCCGGCACAGAGGCGCCGCACACCCCCTATGCTTCACTAATGAAGTTATGGATCTTGAATTCCCGGAGGGTTTTAAACCCGTAAATATCAAATCGTATGATGGTATAATAGATCCCGCTGTATGGATTGAGGATTTCCTCCTTCACATCCACATGGCTCGCGATGACGATCTACATGCCATCAAGTACCTCCCACTAAAACTCAAAGGACCAGCTCGGCATTGGCTGAATAGCTTGCTAGCAGACTCTGTCGGTAGTTGGGAGGATTTGGAAGACGCATTCCTTGACAACTTCCAGGGCACTTATGTGCGACCACCGGATGCTGATGACTTGAGCCATATAACCCAACAGCCAGGGGAATCGGCCAGGCAATTCTGGACACGGTTCCTGACCAAGAAAAACCAAATTGTTGACTGTCCGGATGCAGAGGCCCTAGCGACATTCAAGCATAACATCCGCGACGAGTGGCTTGCCCGCCACCTTGGCCAGGAGAAGCCGAAGTCTATGGCAGCCCTCACGACACTCATGGCCTGCTTTTGTGCGGGCGAGGGTAGCTGGCTGGCTCGCAGCAACAACACATCAAGGAATCCGGGCACTTCGAATACCAAAGATGCCAACGGCAGACCATGTCATAACAGACCAAAGCGCTGCAACAACAGTGATAACAACGATGATACGGCAGTCAATGCCGGATTCAGAGGCTCTAGATCCGGTCAGCGGAAAAAGCCATTTAAAAGAAGTAATCCGGCTCCATCCAGTTTGGATCGCATACTGAATCGCTCGTGTCAAGTCCACATCACCCCCGACAAGCCAGCCAATCACACCAACAGAGAATGCTGGGTGTTCAAGCAGGTCGGCAAGTTAAATGCCGAAAACAAGGACAAGGGGCTGCATAGTGATGACGAGGAGGAGCCCCGACCGCCGAACACGGGAGGACAGAAGGGGTTCCCCCCACAAGTGAAGACGGTGAATATGATATACGCAACCCACATTCCCAAGAAGGAGCGAAAGCATGCACTAAGGGACGTCTATGCGATGGAGCCCGTCGCCCCAAAGTTCAACCCATGGTCTGCTTGTCCGATCACCTTTGATCACATGGACCACCCCACTAGTATCCGTCATGGCGGATCCGCCGCACTGGTCCTAGACCCCATCATCGACGGATTTCACCTCACTCGAGTCCTTATGGACAACGGCAGCAGCCTGAACCTGCTCTATCAGGATACAATGCAAAAAATGGGTATCGGTCCCTCGATGGTCAAACCCACCAAAACCACCTTTCAGGGCGTCATCCCAGGTGTAGAGGCCCATTGCACGGGCTCAATCACACTGGAAGTGGTCTTCGGATCACCAGACAACTTCCAAAGCGAGGAGTTAATCTTCGACATCGTCCCATTTCGCAGTGGCTATCACGCACTACTCGGACGAACAACATTCTCAAAATTTAATGCAGTACCGCATTACGCATACCTCAAGCTCAAGATGCCAGGACCTAGGGGGGGTCATAACAGTAAATGGAAACACAGAACGCTCGCTCCGCACGGAAGAGCATACTACGGTCCTCGCAGCAGAAGCACAAAGCAGCCTTTTAAGGCAAACCACTAATTCGGCGATACATCCCCGGACACCTTCAAGCGAGTCCGGAGTAAACTGCAACAGAATCACCTGGCACGTTCCGAGCTCGCCTAGCAATTCGGCCCCCGTCCCAGTCTCAGTCAAGCGACGAAATTCGTGCCGCGCGTACATAATTACGCACTGAAAATACCATGGACATAGGCGGGGGCACGATCAGGGCACGTCCCGCTATGCGGCTTCACCGCCCTAGGGGCTGTATACCTTTATCATTTCCTTTCTCTTTCAGGGCCTAACTCTCTGGAAGCTCTTTCCGGCAGTATGATTGCCGGACACATTACGGGAAGGAACAACCAAGGCGGCAAGAAGCTAAGATGTACACGGGAACCCCCAGGTGGTCTCTAATAATAATTGATATACCCGCTTTCTACTATCCATACGCAGCTTGCCCTTGGATAGGACATGTCGAATAGTCCTACTTTCTGCTTATTGCACTACTTGTACCAGTACGTCTCGATGTATTATTTAAATAACAATGCATAGCATTAGTCTATCATTGCATTATTTATCATTTTTTTTCTTATATGTCCATTTACGATAATCCGCAACCGTACATTCGGGTACGATCAGTACGCCAGGGGCTTTCATTTACCACATAATACGGCGCAAGAAGTCTGAACACTTTTGACAGTGCGGCACCCCGAACTTATAGCATTATATGCATCAGCTCTGAATCATGTCTTGGGTAAATAGTTGGGTTTGCCCGGCTCCCATGCTTTGGTACCTTACATTCCGCTCTATCGGTTAAGGTAGCGGTGTGAGAACTACTGCGATTGTGTCCCGGTTCTTCCAGACGAGCACCTTAGTAGAGAAAGCCGAAAACTGACTGTCATGATAAGGCGAGAGACTGGTCGCTGTTCTAGAGGTCTCAAGTCCTTAAAGACTTTTTCCACTTCGGGCGAGGAGTCGGCCTTGTCCGGCTTAGGCTTGTATAGCGCCCCAAATTCGGCCTTCCGAATACTAGGGGCTTCGCCAAAATTTAAAATTGTAGACTTCTATGGCTAAGTGAGAGTGATAAAGCCTTATAATCCGATTGCCTGGTTCGTTGCGCTGAACACCTCCCTTGAAGGACCCAAAATTGGGGTAAAGAGTGCTCAGGTTTATCCCGAACACCCCAGTACTAGTTACATGGGGGCAGAAGCCAACTACTGGCCAACTCTCAGATTTTATAAACGGCCGCACAGAAGGTAATATTTTAAATTAAAAAAGCGTTGCATAGCGCAGATGAACTTGTTTCACATTACAGGATCCCATGAGCATGTTCATTCAAAATTACATTCCTGGCACATTCATCCGCCACAAGGCGGGAACCCTTCAGGACACTCTCATAATACATCTCGGGGCAGTGATGCTCCATGCCCTCCTGCGGCCCCTCCTTCACCAGCTTCACGGCGTCCAGCTTCGCCCAGTGCACCTTCGCCCGAGCAAAAGCCCTGGGTGCACCCTTGATGCAGACGGACCCCTTTATGACTTCAATCCGTGGGCAGGCATCCACAAGCCGCCTCACCAGACCGAAGTAGCTGCCGGACAGGGGCTCGCCGGGCCACATCCGGACTATAAGGCCCCTCATGGCCTGTTCGGCCGCCTTGTGAAGCTCGACCAGTTGCTTTAGCTGGTCGCTCAAGGGCATTGGGTGTTTGGTCCTAGTATACTGAGACCAGAACAACGTTTCCGTCGAGCTCCCCTCCTCAGCTCGGTAAAACTCCACGGCATCTAGTACACTGCGGGGAAGATCTACAAACGCTCCTGGAGAGCTCCGAACACTGGTAAGAAAAAGGAAAGTTTCCTTCACATGCTCGCTTTGCATAATGAATGCCTTACCCGCTGCTATCTTCTTCACCACATCAATCTCCTGGAGGGCCTTGTGGGCTTCAGCCTTGGCGCTCCGGGCGCTTTCGAGCGCCTTCTCAAGCTCGAACTCTCGTGTCTTAGAGTCAAGCTCCAAGGACTCGTGTTTCTTGGTGAGAGCCTTGAGCTCTTGCTGCACCTCGCCTACTCGGGCTTCTTGCTTTTCCCGCTCAAGGCACTCCTTGGCCGCTTTGTTTTCGGCGTTGAACAACACCTTCTTCAGGGTCGCCACCTCGGTCGTGGCCCCTGGCAAATTCATGATGATCCTATTATTTTACAACCGAATTTCTTTTCAAAGCGTAGACAAGGTATTGCTTACCTTTGCTCTCCTCGAGCTGCCTCTTGGTAAGGCCGAGCTCGTTCTCGGACCACTCTAGGTCCTGCTTCAGTGCAGAGAGCTCCGCAGTACATGCGGCAACGGCCAGCAGTGAAGCCTGCACATACACATAGACATATTTTGATTAGACTCCTGAGTCATCATTTGATCCTCTATTCGGCCTTTCTTCTCGAACGCCGAATAGAGCATCAGGGGCTACTATCTATCCTACTATCTGGCGCAAGCTTCGGTCAGTCCGTTTTTTGCGGACTGAACTTTCTCGATCACCGCACTCATGATAGTGTGGTGCTCTTCGTCGATGGAAGCGCCGCGAAGCGCTTCCAGCAAGTTGTCCGGTGCCTCTGGATGGACAGAGGACACCGGCACGGGCGGCTAGCCCCCCTTAACGGGGGATCGCCTGCCGGAGTTCAGAACCATTGAAGGTTCCGGCGCAGTGTTCGGCTGGGGGCCGAACTCGGAGCCCATGGGAGTTTCGCTCCCTTTGCACCCAGGGTCCGGGAGGTCGCCTCGAGGCGCCCCCAGGACCACCTCCCCTCGGCTCAGTGCCTTTCGTGACAACACCTCAACATTGTCCATAGGGCGAGGGGTGGAGGCGGTCGGAAGAGAACCGTTGTTCATATCCGACGAGTCCAATGAACCGCTCGACGAAGATACGTCGAGATGAGCTCGGGACGGGCTGCATAATCATGTTCGGTATGAGGAGAAGCAGTGCAATAAAACATACCATGAATTACTATGGTGTCCGGATACTTACGACTGTGCCAGGGGCTTGACCCTGGGTAGCCACTCATCGCCGCTGTAGGCGGTCGTAGTGGAGCAATCCGGAGGGAGGGTCCTTCCCTTCTTGGACCCTTCGGCCTCCCTGGTTGGGTCAGCCTTCCTTTTCTTGTCTCCCCCGGCTAGGGGGAGAGAACTTTCCTCCTCCTCCTCCTCGTTTTCGTGGGAGAAGTGCACGTTGGAGTCATCAGATGATGGGTCCGATACGACCTTGCGTCGGAGACCCTTTCGGGTCCTCGGGGCCTTCTTCTGGGTCTTCTTCCCCGCCACCTCGTAAGGTGCCGGAGCCAGCATCTCCGTGAGGAGAGCATCCGCGGGATCTTCAGGCAGGGGGGCTGGGCAATTGATAACCCACAAGTATAGGGGATCGCAATAGCTTTCGAGGGTAGAGTATTCAACCCAAATTTATTGATTCGACACAAGGGGAGCCAAAGAATATTCTCAAGTATTAGCCGCTGAGTTGTCAATTCAACCACACCTAGAAACTTAGTATCTGCAGCAAAGTGTTTAGTAGCAAAGTAATATGATCGTGGGAGTATCGGCAACAAAAGTAAAGACAACAAAAGTAATGTTTTTGGTATTTTGTAGTGATTGTAACAGTAGCAGCGGAAAAGTAAATAAGCGTAAACCAGTATATGGAAAACTCGTAGGCACCGGATCAGTGATGGATAATTATGCCAGATGCCGTTCATCATGTAACAGTCATAACATAGGGTGACACAGAACTAGCTCCAATTCATCAATGTAATGTAGGCATGTATTCTGTATATAGTCATACATGCTTATTGAAAAGAACTTGCATGGCATCTTTTGTCCTACCCTCCCGTGGCAGTGGGGTCCTATTGGAAACTAAGGGATATTAAGGCCTCCTTTTAATAGAGAACCGAAACAAAGCATTAGCACATAGTGAATACATGAACTCCTCAAACTATGGTCATCACTGGGAATGGTCCCGATTATTGTCACTTCGGGGTTGCCAGATCATAACACATAGTAGGTGACTATAGACTTGCAAGATAGGATCAAGAACTCACATATATTCATGAAAACATAATAGGTTCAGATCTGAAATCATGGCACTTGGGACCTAGTGACAAGCATTAAGCATAGCAAAGTCATAGCAACATCAATCTGAGAACATAATGGATACTAGGGATCAAACCCTAACAAAACTAACTCGATTACATGATAAATCTCATCCAACCCATCACCGTCCAGCAAGCGTACGATGGAATTACTCACGCACGGCGGTGAGCATCATGAAATTGGTGATGGAGGATGGTTGATGATGACGACGGTGATGAATCCCCCTCTCCGGAGCCCCGAACGGACTCCAGATCAGCCCTCCCGAGAGGTTTCAAGGCTTGGCGGCGGCTTCGTATCGTAAAACGCGATGATTTCTTCTCTCTGATTTTTTCTCTCCGAAAGCAAATATATAGAGTTGGAGTTGGCGTCGGAGGGTTTCCAGGGGACCCACGAGGTAGGGGGGCGCGCCCTAGGGGGGGGCGCCCCCACCCTCGTGAGAAGGGTGTGGGCCCCCTGGTCTTCATCTTTGGCGAGGATTTTTTTATTGTTTTCTCTAAGATGTTCTGTGGAGTTTCAGGTCATTCCAAGAATATTTGTTTTCTGCACATAAAACAACACCATGGCAATTCTGCTGAAAACAGCGTCAGTCCGGGTTAGTTCCATTCAAATCATACAAGTTAGAGTCCAAAACAAAGGCAAAAGTGTTTGGAAAAGTAGATACGACGGAGACGTATCAGCAATCGAGCTGCTCCGATGTCTTTATCTAGTCCTGTTAATGGCATGGGAGCTTAGATCCTGCACATCATTTAACTGGGGCAAATAAACACTCTGTGAGATACAAAAACTTACCGGATTGGCATGGCGCTTTGCGCTGAGTCCGTGATCCTCGGTGAGGGAAGGAGGCACCTCGGCGCCCTTGAACAGAACCCTCCAGACGTCCTTGTGCGTCGTGTCGTAGAGCTCTCGCAGCATCTGGTGCTGGGCCGGGTCGAACTCCCACAAATTGAATGGCCGTCATTGACACGGGAGAATCCGGCGGAAGAGCACGACCCGGACCACATTGACGAGCTTGATTTTCTTGCTCATCATGTTCCTGATGCAGGTGTAGAGTCCGGTCAGCTCTACCGAAGAACCCCAGGACAGGCCCTTCTCTTTCCAGGAAGTGAGCTGCGTGGGGATTCCGGATCGAAATTTGGGGGCCGCCACCCAGTTGGTGTCGCGCGGCTCGGTGATGTAGAACCACCCCGATTGCCACCCCTTTATGGTCTCCACATAGGACCTTCGAGCCAGGTGACGTTAGGCATTTTGCCCACCATGGCGCCTCCGCACTCTGCTTGCTCGCCGACCACCACCTTCGGTTTAACATTGAAGGTCTTTAGCCATAGGCCGAAGTAGGGCCTGATGCGGAGGAAGGCCTCGCACATGACGATAAACGCCGAGACGTGGAGGATGAAATTGAGGGCCAGATCATGAAAATCCAGCCCGTAGTAGAACATGAGCCCGCGGACAAACGGGTGGAGGGGAAATCCCAGTCCGCGGACGAAGTGGGTAAGAAAAACTACCCTCTCATGGGGTTCGGGCGTAGGGATGAGCTGCCCTGCATCTGGCAACCGGTGTGCGATATCCGCGGCCAGATATCCGGCTTCCCGTAGCTTTGTGATGTTCTCTTCCGTGACGGAGGAGACCATGCACTTGCCTCCCACTCCGGACATGCTTGGAGTGGTTTGAGAAGAAAGACGCGAACTTGGGCACTGGAGCTCGAGTGTGCGAGAATGGGTAAGCGAGGAGGAAGAAGGCGTGGGTAAAAAAGGGTGAATCCTTGTCCCTTTATAGGGGCGAAAGAGGCGATGCGCCTCCCCACTTGCCTGGTAAAATCGCTTATTCCCCAAACGCCGTAATTGATGGCACTGTTGGGTTACCCACGTCCGTTTTGATGAGAATCCCGTAATAAGGGGGACACGATCTCTGCTTTGACAAGACGTGTCAAGAAAACCGCCTTGCGATATGTGCGGTGCTGGTTGAGGAAAATGGTTCGAATAATGACTAGGTCATGACATGACGTCGTGTTGTCAAAACGCGTCAGCAGATTAGAGTTGTGGAAATATTATTCTCTCTACGGTGGTATGTGGAACTTTTTTGCAGAGTCGGACACTATCCTTGTGTTCAAAATCTTCCATGAATTATTCGGAGGAGGAACCCGCCTTGCAATGCCGAAGGCGAAACTGCGCGCCGGACTCATCGTCATTGAAGCCTGGTTCAGGGGCTACTGTGGGAGTCCTGGATTAGGGGGTCTCCGGACAGCCGGACTATACCCTTTGGCCAGACTGTTGGACTATGAAGATACAAGATTGAAGACTTCATCCCGTGTCCGGATGGGACTCTCCTTGGTGTGGAAGGCAAGCTAGGCAATACGGATATGTAGATCTCCTCCCTTGTAACCGACTCTGTGTAACCCTAGGCTCCTCCGGTGTCTATATAAACTGGAGGGTTTAGTCCATAGGACAACAGACAATCATACCATAGGCTAGCTTCTAGGGGTTAGCCTCTACGATCTCGTGGTAGATCAACTCTTGTAATACTCATATCATCAAGAACAATCAAGTAGGACGTAGGGTATTACCTCCATCAAGAGGGCCTAAACCTGGGTAAACATCATAGCCCCTGCCTCCTGTTACCATCTGCCTTAGACGCATAGTTCGGGACCCCCTACCCGAGATCCGCCGGTTTTTACACCGACAGGGACACAACAGACTCTTTGTTATTTGGTTGCAGGGTTGCTTGAGAGAGACCATCTTCATCCTACGCCTCCTACGGATTGATAAAACTTAGGTCATCCACTTGAGGGAAATTTGCTACTGTCCTACAAACCTCTGCACTTGGAGGCCCAAGAACGTCTACAAGAAGAAGGTTGTGTAGTAGACATCACATACCTACCTATTATGGCATTTTCATAGCCATTCCGAGATATATTGCCATGCAACTTCCATCATCATCATATACATGACTTGAGCATTTATTATCATATTGCTTTGCATGATCGTAAGATAGCTAGCATGATGTTTTCATGGCTTGTCTGTTTTTTGATGTCATTGCTATGCTAGATCAATGCACATCCCGGTACACCGTCGGAGGCATTCATATAGATTCATATCTTTGTTCTAGTATCGAGTTGTAATATTGAGTTGTAAGTAAATAAAAGTGTGATGATCATCATTATTAGAACATTATCCCATGATCAAAGGAAAAGTGGCCAAAGAAGCCCCCCCCCCCCAAAGGATAGAGGCCAAATAAGCCTACAAAAAAAAGAGAAGGGGCAATGTTACTATCCTTTTGCCACACTTGTGCTTCAGAGTAGCACCATGTTTTTCATATAGAGAGTCTCTTGAGTTATCACTTTCATATACTAGTGGGAATTTTCATTATAGAACTTGGCTTGTATATTCCAATGATGGGCTTCCTCAAATGCCCTAGGTCTTCATGAGCAAGCAAGTTGGATGCACACCCACTTATTTTCAGTTTGAGCTTTCATACACTTATAGCTCTTAGTGCATCCGTTGCATGGCAATCCCTACTCCTCGCATTGACATCAATTGATGGGCATCTCCATAGCCCGTTGATTAGCCGCGTCAATGTGAGACTTTCTCCTTTTTTGTCTTCTCCACACAACCTCCATCCATCATATTCTATTCCACCTATAGTGCTATGTCCATGGCTAACGCTCATGTATTGCGTGAAAGTTGAAAAGGTTTGAGAACGTCAAAAGTATGAAACAATTGATTGGCTTGTCATTGGGTTTGTGCATGATGTGAATATTTTGTGTGGTGAAGATGGAGCATAGCCGGACTATATGATTTTGTAGAGATACTTTCTTTGGCCATGTTATTTTGAAAAGACATGATTGCTTTATTAGTATGCTTGAAGTATTATTGTCTTAATGTCAAATGATAGACTCGTGTCTTAATATTCATGCCATGATTAGATTACATGATCAAGATTATGCTAGGTAGCATTCAACATCAAAAATTATCTTTTTTATCATTTACCTACTCGAGGACGAGCATGAATTAAGCTTGGGGATGCTGATACGTCTCCGTCGTATATATAATTTTTTATTGTTCCATGCCAATATTCTACAACTTTCATATACTTTTGGCAACTTTTTATACTATTTTTGGGGCTAACATATTGATCCAGTGCCCAGTGCCAGTTCTTGTTTGTTGCATGTTCTTTATTTCACATAAAATCCATATCAAATGGAGTCCAAACGGGATAAAATATGACGGAGATTTTTTTGTAATATATGTGATTTTTGGGAAGAAGAATCAACGCGAGACGATGCCCGAGGGGGCCACGAGGCAGGGGCCGCGCCCCAGGGGGTCAGGCGCGCCCTGGGCCCTTGTGGCCACCCTGTAAGGCGGTTGGTGCCCTTCTTTCGCTGCAAGAAATATAATATTTGGATAAAAATCATTTCCAAAATTCAGCCCAATCGGAGTTACGGATCTCCGGGAATTTAAGAAACGAAGAAAGGGCAGAATCAGATAACGCAGAAACAAAGAGATACAGAGAGACAGATCCAATCTCGGAGGGGCTCTCGCCCCTCCCATGCCATGGAGGCCATGGAACAGAGGGGAAACCCTTCTCCCATCTAGGGAGAAGGTCAAGGAAGAAGAAGAAGAAGGGGGGCTCTCTCCCCCTCTCTTCCGGTGGCGCCGGAATGCCACCGGGGCCATCATCATCACCGCAATCTACACCAACAACTTCACCGCCCTCATCACCAACTCTCCCCCTGTATGCAGCAGTGTAACCCCTCTTTTACCCGCTGTAATCTCTACTTAAATATGGTGCTCAACGCTATATATTATTTCCAATGATGTATGGCTATCCTATTATGTTTGAGTAGATCCGTTTTGTCCTATGGGTTAATTGATGATCATGATTGGTTTGAGTTGCATGTTTTATTATTGGTGCTGTCCTATGGTACTCTCCATGTCACGCAAGCATGAGGGATCCTCGCTGTAGGGTTTGCAATATGTTCATGATTTGCTTATGGTGGGTGGCGTGAGTGATTGAAACACAGACCTGAGTAAGGAGGTTGTTTGCGTATGGGAATAAAGAGGACTTGATGCCTTATAATGCTATGGTTGGGTTTTACCTTAATGATCTTTAGTAGTTGAGGATGCTTGCTAGAGTTCCAATCATAAGTGCATATGATCCAAGAACAGAAAGTATGTTAGCTTATGCCTCTCCCTCAAATAAAATTGCAATAATGATTACCAGTCTAGTTATCGATTGCCTAGGGACAAATAACTTTCTCGTGACAAAAAGCTCTCTACTAAAACTAACTTAGTTGTGTCTTTTTCTAAACAGCCCCTACTTTTTATTTACACATATTATCTTGCAAACCTATTCAACAACATCTACAAAGTACTTCTAGTTTCATACTTGTTCTAGGTAAAGCGAACGTTAAGCGTGCGTAGAGTTGTATCGGTGGTCGATAGAACTTGAGGGAATATTTGTTCTACCTTTAGCTCCTCATTGGGTTCGACACTCTTACTTATCGAAAGAGGCTACAATTGAGCCCCTATACTTGTGGGTTATCAAGACCTTTTTCTGGCACCATTGCCAGGGAATACTCAGTGATCAAGCAAACAAGCACACACGAGAATATTCACCCCACGCTATAACTCCCCGGCAACGGCGCCAGAAAAAGGTCTTGATAACCCACAAGTATAGGGGATCAATTGTAGCCTCTTTCTATAAGTAAGAGTGTCTAACCCAACGAGGAGCTAAAGTTAGAACAAGTATTCCCTCAAGTTCTATCGACCACCGACACAACTCTACGCGCGCTTAACGTTCGCCTTACCTAGAACAAGTATGAAACTAGAAGTGCTTTGTAGGTGTTGTAGGCTAGGTTTGCAAGATAATAAAGAGCATGTAAATAAAAGCTATAGGCTGTTTAGATAAAGACACAACTAAGTTAGTTTTAGTAGAGAGCTTTTTGTCACGAGAAAGTTATTTGTCCCTAGGCAATCGATAACTAGACTGGTAATCATTATTGCAATTTTATTTGAGGGAGAGGCATAAGCTAACATACTTTCTCTTCTTGGATCATATGCACTTATAATTGGAACTCTAGCAAGCATCCGCAACTACTAAAGATCATTAAGGTAAAACCCAGCCATAGCATTATAAGGCATCTAGTCCTCTTTACTTGCAAACAACCTACTTACTTGGGTCTGTGCTTCTGTCACTCACGCCAACCACCATAAGCAAATCATGAACATATTGCAAACCCTATAGCGGGGATCCCTCACGCTTGAGCGACACGGAGAGCACCATAGGACAGCACCAATAATAAAACATGCAACTCTAACCAATCACGATCATCAATTAACTCATAGGACAAAACAGATCTACTCAAACATCATAGGATATCCATACATCATTGGGAAATAATATATAGCGTTGAGCACCATGTTTAAGTAGAGATTACAGTGGGTAAAAGAGGGGTTACACCGCTTCATAGAGGGGGGAAGAGTTGGTGATGACGACGGTGAAGTTGTTGGTGTAGATCGTTGTCGCGATGATGGCCCCGGCGGCGTTCCGGCGCCACCAGGAGAGAGGGGGAGAGAGCCCCCTTCTTCTTCTTCCTTGACCTTCTCCCTAGATGGGAGAAGGGTTTCCCCTCTGGTCCATGGTATCCATGGCATGGGAGGGGCGAGAGCCCCTCCGAGATTGGATCTGTCTCTCTATCTCTCTCTGTTTCTGCATTCCCAGATCTGGCCTTTCATCGTTTCTTATATTCCCAGAGATCCGTAAGTCTGATTGGATTGAAATTTGAATACGATTTTTATCGGTATATTAGCTTTCTTGTGGCGAAAGAGGGCACCAACCGCCTTATAGGGTGTCCATGAGGGTCAAGGGCGCGCCCCCATGCCTCGTGGCCCCCTCGGACATCGTCTCGCGTTGATTCCACTTCCCAAAATTCACATATATTCCAAAAAATTCTCCGTCATTTTTATCCCGATTGGACTCTGTTAGATATGGATTTTCTGTGAAACAAAAAACATGCAACAAACAGGAACTGGCACTGGGCACTGGATCAATATGTTAGTCCCAAAAATAGTATAAAAAGTTGCCAAAAGTATATGAAAGTTGTATAATATTGGCATGGAACAATCAAAAATTATAGATACGACGGAGGCGTATCAAGGAGCTCCGTAACATTTCTGATATTATATGTAGATGACATATTATTGATCGGAAATGATACTGAATTTCTGAATAGCATAAAAGGATACTTGAATAAGAATTTTTCAATGAAAGACCTCGGTGAATCTGCTTATATATTGGGCATCAAGATCTATAGAGATTGATCAAGACGCTTAATTGGACTTTCACAAAGCACATACCTTGATAAAGTTTTGAATAAGTTCAAAATGGATCAGGCAAAGAAAGGGTTTTTGCCTGTGTTACAAGGTGTGAAGTTGAGTCAGACTCAATGCCCGACCACTTCAGAAGATAGAGAGAAAATGAAAGTCATTCCCTATGCTTCAACCATAGGTTCTATCATGTATGCAATGCTATGTACCAGACCTGATGTGTGCCTTGCTATTAGTTTAGCAAGATGGTACCAAAGTAATCCTGGAGTGGATCACTGGACAACGGTCAAGAACATCCTGAAATACCTGAAAAGGACTAAGGATATGTTTCTCGTTTATGGAGGTGACAAAGAGCTCATCGTAAACGGTTACGTCGATGCAAGCTTTGACACTGATTCGGATGACTCTAAGTCACAAACCAGATATGTGTTTTTATTAAATGGTGGAGCTGTTAGTTGGTGCATTTCCAAGCAGAGCATCATGGCGGGATCTACGTGTGAGTACATAGTAGCTTCGGAAGCAGCAAATGAAGGAGTTCATATCCGATCTAGGTGTCATACCTAGTGCATTGGGTCCAATGAAAATATTTTGTGACAATACTGGTGCAATTGCCTTGGCAAAGGAATCCAGATTTCACAAGAGAACCAAGCACATCAAGAGACGCTTCAATTCCATCCGCGATCAAGTCAAGGAGGGAGACATAGAGATTTGCAAGATACATACGGATATGAATGTTGTAGACCCGTTGACTAAGCCTCTCTCACGAGCAAAACATGATCAGCACCAAGACTCCATGGGTGTTAGAATCATTACAATGTAATCTAGATTATTAACTATAGTGCAAGTGGGAGACTGAAGTATATATGCCCTAGAGGCAATGATAAAGTTGTTATTTATATTTCCTTATATCATGATAAATGTTTATTATTCATGCTAGAATTGTATTAACCAGAAACTTAGTACATGTGTGAATACATAGACAAACAGAGTGTCACTAGTATGCCTCTACTTGACTAGCTCGTTGATTCAATGATGGTTATGTTGCCTAACCATAGACATGCGTTGTCACTTGATTAACGTGATCACATCATTAGAGAATGATGTGATTGACTTGACCCATCTGTTAGCTTAGCACGATGATCGTTTTGTTTGTTGCTATTTGCTACCTCTTGAGCACTGTGTTGGTTTTCCCTTGAAGAGGAAAGGGTGATGCAGTAAAGCAGCGTAAGTATTTCCCTCGGTTTTTAAGAACCAATGTATCAATCCAGTAGGAGACCACGCGTGAGTCACCTCGTACCTACACAAACAAATAATAACCTCGCAACCAACGCGATAAAGGGTTTGTCAATCCCTTCACGCCCACTTGCAAGAGTGAGATCTGATAGAGATAATAATAATAAGATACATATTTTTGGTATTTTTATGATATAGATTGAAACTAAAGATTGCAAAATAAAATCAATTGGAAACTTGTATGATGGAGAATAGACCCGGGGGCCATAGGTTTCACTAGTGGCTTCTCTCAAGATAGCATAAGTATTACGGTGGGTGAACAAATTACTGTCGAGCAATTGATAGAAAAGCGAATAATTATGAGAATATCTAGGCATGATCATGTATATAGGCATCACGTCCGTGACAAGTAGACCGACTCCTGCCTGCATCTACTACTATTACTCCACACATCGACCGCTATCCAACATGCATCTAGAGTATTAAGTTCATAAGAACAGAGTAACACCTTAAGCAAGATGACATGATGTAGAGGGATAAACTCATGCAATATGATGTAAACCCCATCTTTTTATCCTCGATGGAAACAATACAATATGTGTCGTTTCTGTTTCTGTCACTGGGATCGAGCACCGCAAGATTGAACCCAAAGCTAAGCACTTCTCCCATTGCAAGAAAGATCAATCTAGTAGGCCAAACCAAACTGATAATTCGAAGAGACTTGCAAAGATAAACCAATCATACATAAAATAATTCAGTGAAGATTCAAATATTGTTCATTGATAAACTTGATCATAAACCCACAATTCATCGGATCTCGACAAACACACCGCAAAAGAAGATTACATCGAATAGATCTCCAAGAGAATCGAGGAGAACTTTGTATTGAGATCCAAAGAGAGAGAAGAAGCCATCTAGCTACTGGCTATGTACCCGAAGGTCTGAAGTAAACTACTCACACATCATCGGAGGGGCCATGGAGTTGATCTAGAGGACCTTCGTGATCAATGCCCCCTCCCGCGGAGCTCTGAAAAAGGCCCCAAGATGGGATCTATTGGGTACAGAAGGTTGCGGCGGTGGAAATAGGGTTTCGTGGTGCTCCTTGATGTTTGCGGGGTATATGGATATATATAGGAGGAAGAAGTAGGTCAGTGGAGCAACGAGGGGCCCATGAGGGTGGAGGGCGCGCCCAGGGGGTGGGTGTCGGTGTCAAAACTGGTGGATCTCGGGTAGGGGGTCCCGAACTGTGTGTCTAGGATCGATGGTAATAGGAGATGGGGGACACGATGTTTACCCAGGTTCGGGCCCTCTCTATGGAGGTAATACCCTACGTCCTGCTTGATTGATCTTGATGAATATGAGTGTTACAAGAGTTGATCTACCACGAGATCGTAATGGCTAAACCCTAGAAGCCTAGCCTGTATAACTATGGTAATGAGTATATCCTTTCCGGACTAACCCCTCCGGTTTATAGACACCGGGGAGATCTAGGGTTTACATAGAGTCCGTTACATAAGAAGGGATCTTCATCTTCGGCCGCCAAGCTTGCCTTCCACGCCAAGGAGAGTCCAATCCGGACACGGGTACAATCTTCGGCCTTGATGTCTTCATAGCCCATCAGTCCGGCCCATGGATAACAGGCCGGACGCCCGAGGACCCCTTAGTCCAGGACTCCCTCAGTAGCCCTTGAACCTGGATTCAATGACGAGGAGTCCGGCGTGCAGATTGTCTTCGGCATTGCAAGGCGGGTTCCCTTCTATCCGAACTTCAAGATAGTCTTCGGATGCGATGATAGTATCCAGGCCTGTCACACACACACCATAAATAACCGTAGAGAGAATATATTTTTACACGAGTCTAATCTGCTGACAACTTTTCACAACATGACATCATGTTTGCCCGGTCACAATTCCAAACCGCTTTGATGTTTCGACGCCCCACGTCCCGAGACGCGGTTGCCATTGGCACGTCTTGTCAAAGCAGAGATCATGTCCCCTTATCACGGGATTCTCATCAATGCGGGAATGGGTAACCCAACCGTGCCATTTATACAGCCCTTGGGAATAGGCGAATCTTAAGGCGAGTGAGGATGCGTTTAATATTCGTTGCCTTTATAAGGGGATAAGGATTCCCTCTTCCTCTGTCACGCCCTCTCTCTGTCTCCGCCTTTCCAATCTCGAGCTCCAGCGCCCAAGTTCTCATCTCCTTTCCACTCAAGCAATCATGTCCGGATCTGGAGGTCAAGGCAAGTGGATGGTCTCCTCCGTCAAGGAGGAGAACATTATGGAGCTTCGGGCGGGCGGATACTTGGCAAAGGAGATCACTCACCACCTGCCGACCGAGGGACAAGTCATCCCCACGCCGAAGCCCACCGAGAGGGTAGTGTTCCTCCCCCATTTCTTCCGCGGGCTAGGGTTTCCACTCCACCCCTTCGTCCGCGGGCTCATGTATTATTACGAGATAGATTTCCATGATCTATCCCCAAATTCCTTCCTCGACATCTCGACGTTTATCGTTGTGTGTGAGGCCTTCCTCCGCACCCAACCCCACTTCAGGCTGTGGCTCAAAGTCTTTAACGTGAAGCCGAAGGTGGTGGATGGCCAGCACGCGGAGTGCGGAGGAGCCATGGTGAGTAAGTTGTCCAACATCTCCTGGCCCAAAGGTACTTTTGTGGACACGGTAAAGGAGTGGCAGAAGAAGTGGTTCTACATCACAGAACCTCGCGGCACCACCTGGGCCGCAGCTGCCGAATTCCGCTTCAGTGCTCCCATGCGACTCACCTCCTAGGTCGAGAAGAGTCGGGACTGGGGTTCCCCTGATGAGATGATAGCGCTGCAGACGCACATTCAAAGCATGGTGACCAAGAACGTCAAGCTTGTCGATGTGATCCAGGTGATGCTAGTTCGCCGAATCCTTCCGTGCCAGCGTCGAAGCCATCCTCCGTGGGAGTTCAACCCGAAGAAGCACCAGACCCTGGTGAGGCTCTTCGAGACTACTCATGAAGGTGCATGGAAGTTGCTTTTTAAGGGCAATGAGAAACCGCCGGCCGCAGATTCAGATCGCGGGCACAACGCTAAACACCTCGCTAGCGAGGTATGTCTTTTTTGATACATTCTCCACTTGTTTCTTTCAAGTATGATGCCTTAGCTTTTATTGTTGCTTTTTCAGGACTGGATGGAGAGGGCGAAGCGGATCTAGTGTCTGGCTCCTCTGCCCGAAGAACCGGTCATCCCGCGTCTAGCGAAGATGCTGGTGCCGGAGAAGAAGGCCAAGAAGAAGGCCAAAGGGGCCAAGAGTGGCCCCCGTCGCAAGGGCACTTCAGACGTGATGTCCGAATACGATGAAGCTCATTCCTCTGTCCCTGAGGACAATGGCGAGGAAGAGGAGGAGGAGGAGGAGGAAAACAATCCTCCCCCCGAGGAGAGGAAGAAGAAGAGGGCGGCTTCGGCGCATCTGGAGGCGGAAACGCCTAAGAAGGGGAAGGGCGCCCCAGCGATCAACACCGCATGGGACGTTGACAGCAGTCCGGAACGATGCCCCCCGCACTAAGCTCCAGGTCACATCGTAAGTGACATGGCTCGCTCATGCGCGCATTCGGCCTTTTCTCTTCATTATCTTGACATAGTTAATTGTACTATTGTAGTCCGGCCCGCGACCTTATCCAGCGATCCTCATCTGGAGGTTCGTTGGATCCGTCAGAGATGGTGAGCATGTCACCACCGCCTACTCATTCCCCCGGGGCCAGGGACGACACCGAAGTGTTATCTCGGAGGACCGCTCCGAACTGGGGAGGAGCCCAGGACACCGTCCGGGAGGCACCACAAGGCGAGACCTCCACTGCTGGACAGATGGAGGAGCCGATCGCCATGAAGACTGGCGAAGAGGGCCGCATCCAGTTTGGCCCTCAGCCGAATACGATTCCGGAGGCCCATATGGCTCCGGAGTTGAGCGAGCAGCCCCCTTTGAAGGAGGGGGATGCGCCGCTTCCATCGATGGCCCCTGTCCATCCAGGGGCGCCGGATAACCTGATGGAGGCACTTCGAGGCGCCTCCGTCATGGACGAGCACCGTGTCCTTATGGGTGCGGTGATCGAGAAGATTCAGTCCGCCAAGAGTGGACTGGATGAAGCCTGCAGCAGCCTGTTGACAGGTTTCGAGGTAAGAAAGAGAAAAAAACCCGTGTAGACAGTAGCCCCTGAGACACTGTCCGGTGTTCGGCAAGAAGAACCGGACAGAGGATGAATCTTTTGTTATAGGAGACTAACGCAATATGGATGGATAACCAGGCGTCGCTGTTGGCCGCAACCTCGCATGCTGCCGAAGTCTCTAAGCTGAGGCAGAGGCTGGAGTGGACCGAGAACGAGCTCGGCGAGGTTAGGGTTCGGCTCCAGGAGAAGCATGGTGAGTGATGACTTGCTGTGTGTTCGGGAGTAGGCGTTGTATATTGACCGCAGTGTCGTAATATGTGCAGGAGCCGTGACTGAGGTCGAGGCCCTGAAGAAGGCCCTGGGCGAGGCTGAGGAGAAGGCTGTCCAGCAGCAAGCTGCCCATAAGAAGTACAAGGCCCGGGTCAAAGAATCCAGCAGGAGCTCCAGGATGCGGTGAAAAAATGCGAGGCCTTGGAGCATGATGCGTTGGTTCAAGGGGCCGAAATCACCAAGGCCAGAGCACGGAGACCACACGGAATGAGGCCCAGGCCGCCCTCCAAGAGATCTAGGAGGCCAAGAAGATCATGACGGGTAAGGCATTTAAGATGCAAAGCAAGTATGCAGAGAAGCAGTACCTTTTACTAACCCGGGTTCGGTGTTCCCCAGGAGCTTTTTCGGATTTACCATGCAGTGTATCAGACGCCCGGAGTTCTGTCGAGTCGAAGGAGGAGTTTCTACGGAGAAGCTATTCTGGTCGTAGTATGCGGCACCAGAGCATCCCGTGTCCTTCACCGATCAGCTAAAACAGCTGGTGGAGCCGCATAGGGTGGCCAAACTAGCCATGAAGGATTTGATAATCCGGCTATGGCCAGCCGAAGCTATGCCAAGCAGCTACTTCAGACTCATGAGGCGGATGGTGAATGCCTGTCCTCGGCTGGACGTCGTCAAGCGCTCGGCATGCATGGAAGGTGCACGCATGGCCTTCGCCCGTTACAAGATGTGGTGGGCGAAGATGGATGCAGTCTAGGTGGCCAGAGGGCCACCGGAGGGCAAGGCGCACCTCACACCTGAACGGTATTTTGCGGATGTCCTGGAGGGGTCTCGCCTTGCGGCAACACAATGTTCGCAGGACGTTGTATTTGAATAAATGTATTCATGTTGCCTTTGCATTGTATTATAAAAAACAAAGCCTGTTTTGTGATGTAATTTTGTTATGCCTTAATTGTTTCCTCCTATGCGGCCGTGTTGTATGTAATCCGAGGGTTGGCCAGTCGTCGGCTTTTGCCCTCACGTAGGTAGTACGGAGGTGTTCGGGATGGAATCTAAACAATCTTGATCCAATTATATGGTCCTTGAAGGAGTTGTTTAGCGCAACGAACAAGGCAGTTAAACTATACGGCTTAAACGCCCTCACTTAGCCATAGGAGTTTTATAATAAAGCATCGACGCAACCCCTGGTTCAAGCCAGGGTGTTGTCAGCATGTGATCCGGAAGTGCCGATCTTTCGCATAATGCGAAAAAAATCTCCAACGATTTGTAACCCTTGAACAGCTGACGAGCTCTCGCCATATCATGACAGTCAGTTTTCGGCTTTCTCTACTGAGGTGCTCATCTGGTCAAGGCCAGGGCACAACCGCAGTAGTTCTCCCTTTACTACCCTAGCCGATTTAGCGGAATGTAGGGTAGCAAGCACAAGAGTCGGGCAACCCAACTATTGACCAAAGACATGATTCGGAGCCAATGCATATAATGCTAAATTCGGGGTGTCGAACTCATCTTTAGTGATTGTTCGGACTTTGTTGCCGTATCATGAGGTGATGGGGAGCCCCTGGAAAATATGAAACGTACCAGAGTGTACGGCTGCTAGAAAATAAGTAATTTAAAGGAAAACAGAGGGAGAACAGAGATAGGATCTGGGGCCCTTGAACTTGGATCATGAACTGTTTCCATTATAGTTGGGTTAATACGTCCAAGCACATTAGTACAAAATAATGCAATAAGCAACCGGCTGTTTGACATGCCGCGACCAAAGGCGAGCTGCGAGTGGGTCCTAAAAACGGATATAGTAATCGTTTAGTTAGCCTCCAGGGCTTCCCATGTACGTCTGTGCTCCCTGTCAATCCGGTGTGTTTATACTTTGACAGGACTATTAATCAGGCCGTCGAAGGAGGTCCGCATAAGAGAAACCTGAAAAAAGGGAAAAGGAGATAGTAAAGTTATATGTGTGCTCGGGATCAGTCTAGCCGAACTGTAGATCCCAGGATGGCTTGTGCCTCCGTCGATGTCCATGGAATTTTGAATGCGTAATTATGTACGCATGGTACGAATGCCACTACTTCATCGGGACTGGGACGGAGGCCCAATTGCTAATCGAGCTCTTGACGAGCCGCGCTGTCCTGTTGCAGTGTAGTCTGGAACCTCTTAATAATGTCCAGGGGCTCGGCAGCCGTACTATGGTGCTGCTCGAGAAGGCCGCTCTGTACCTCTGCTGCTAGGGCGGCGGTGTGCTCCTCTGTTCGGAGGGAGCGTTCACTATTGCCATTGACTGTTATGACGCCGCGTGGACCAGGCATCTTGAGCTTGAGATAAGCATAGTGTGGTACTACGTTGAATCTAGCAAACGCGGTTCGCCCGAGCAGTGCGTGGTAGCCGCTGCGGAAGGGGACGATATCAAAGATTAGCTCTTCGCTTCGGAAGTTGTCTGGAGAACCGAAAACCACCTCCAGCGTGATTGAGCCCATACAGCGGGCCTCTAGGCCTGGTATGACTCCTTTAAAGGTAGTCTTTGTTGGTTTGATTCGTGAGGGATTAATGCCCATCTTCCGCATTGTGTCCTAATAGAGCAGGTTGAGGCTGCTACCACCGTCCATTAGGACTCGTGTTAGGTGAAATCCGTCAATGATTGGGTCGAGGACCAGTGCGGATGAACCACCATGCCGGATACTAGTTGGGTGATCTCGACGATCGAAGGTGATCTGAAATGACGACCACGGATTGAATTTTGGGGCGACTGGCTCTACCGCGTAGACGTCCCTAAGTGCTCACTTACGCTCCCTTCTGGGGATGTGTATAGTGTACATCATGTTCACCGTTTTGACTTGAGGGGGAAATTTCTTATGCCCCCCCCCAGTGTTCGGCTGCTGGGGCTCTTCTTCCTCGTCCTCACTTTGTGATCCCTTTTCTTTGTTTTTGGCATTTAACTTGCCTGCCTGTTTGAAAACCCAACAGTCTCTATTGGTGTGATTGGCTTGTTTATCTGGGGAACCATGTATCTGGCACGGACGATCGAGTATGCGATCCAGGCTAGATGGTCCCTCACTGTTCCTTTTGTAGGGCTTCTTTCGCAGTCCGGACTTGGAGCCGCTGAATCCGGCGTTAATGGTGGTGTCATCGGTGTTGTCGCCATTGCTTCGGCATTTGCGTCTGTTGTGCCGGATCTTGCCGGAGCTGTTCTTGGCCTCGGAGGGGCCTGTCTCAATGGCTGTGTTTTCACTATGAGCCAGCCAACTGTCTTCACCCGCGCAAAAGCGAGTCATGAGTGCCGTAAGGGCTACCATGGACTTCGGCTTTTCTTGGCCAAGGTGGTGTGCTAGCCATTCGCCACGGATGCTGTGTTTAAAGGCCGCTAGGGCTTCGGCATCTGGACAGTCAACGATCTGGTTCTTTTTGGTTAGAAACCTAGTCCAGAATTTCCTGGTTGATTCTCCAGGTTGTTGAACTATGTGGCTTAAGTCGTCGGCATCGGGTGGCCGGACATATGTACCTTGGAAGTTGTCAAGGAAGCACTACAAAAAAAGACACATCCATGACATTTTGGGCTAAACAATTTTTTTACTATCATACCTATGACACTTCTATGATGATAGTTGTGACAAAACCCGGTATCATCATAGATGTGGTGGGGTCCTACTTCTATGACAAAAAATCATGACACAAAATGGGCTTTTCGTCCTGGGCGGGCCGGAGATGCAGCTGCATTACATTCTTTGGGCCGTTCATGACGGAAAAAACCATGGTAGAAGCGAGGGCGAGGAAAATATCGGGGTGTTCCCGGTTACGGTGGGTGGTCGGGGCCGAGCGATGTGCGTTTCTCTTGTACACGCACGCGCGTGGGTGCAAGGCGTTGGGCTCTAACTGAACCCGAGCGATTGCACTGCAGGCTACGCGTTACTGAACCCGAGCGATCAGTCGGTGGGTGTTAACTGAACCCGATCGAGCGATTCCTTCGCTACTGCTGCTAACTGAAGCCGATCGATGCTTCCTCTGGATGAATAGTGAGCGTTACGGGGGTGGGGGGGTTGGATGAACAGTTCCCGGTGGGGGTGGATGAACATGACCCCGTGGTGTTGCCTCTGGATGAACAGTACCCCGATTAATCGAGCCGGTTGGGGCTGGATGAACAGGACCCCGTGGAGGGCAGGATGAACAGGACCACCCCGTGGAGGGCAAGATGAACAGGACCACCCCGTGGAGGGCAGGATGAACAGTAGACGGTGGAGGGCAGGATGAACAGTAGCCCGCGGAGGGGTGGTTGAACAGGACCCCGTGGAGAGGGCTGGTTGAACAGTAGCCGGTGGAGTAGCGCGTGGTGGAGGCTGGATGAACAGGAGCCCGTGGATGAACAGTCGCAGGTGGAGGCTGGAGGAGGTCGACGGTGGATGAACAGTAGCCCGTGGAGGCTGGAGGGGGTCGACGGTGGAGATGAACAGTATCCCGTGGAGTCCCGTTTTGCGGTACGCCACACCCCTCCCGATGAACAGGACGCCCGTTTCGACTGTAGCGCTCCAACACAAGTCCGTTTCCTCCGTTTTGCGGTACGCCACACCCCTCCCAATCAAAAGGACCCCCGTTTTGACCATAGGAGGTCCATTTCCTCCGTTTTGCGGTACACCAGACCCCTCCCGATGAACAGGATCCCGTTTCAAACGTGGCCGGTCGAACACAAGGCCGTTTCCTCTGTTCTGCGATACGCCAGGCCTCGTTTCCATCGGTTGTTCCGTCCAAGCCCTCCCGATGAACACGACGACGCATTCCGTTCCGACCTAGCCGGTTGGCTCCCCATGAACACGACGATGACGATGTTTCTCCGTTCCGACCCAACCATGTACACGAGCCCTGGCCGTACGTATGCGCGAGTAGGCGTTCGAGACCCTGCCCGTATGTACGTATGTGGTCGCATTTTCTTTTTTGCACACTGGCCGTTGTACGTACATGTACATGCTACGTGCACGCCTCTACATCGACCAGTATGTACGCACACGTTAGCGACCAGAATGACAACGCTACATACGCTTTGACCAGGTGGGTCCCGACTGTCAGGCACTTTCTTGCGTGCGAAGATGTAGCTGGTGGGTCCCAGCAGTCAGGGGGTGAATCATTTTTTTTTGCCCGGATGCACTTCCTTGCATGCGAAGATGTAGCTGGTGGGTCCCAACAGTCAGGGGGAAATGTTTTTTCCGTGAAATACGGTGGCCCGTCTAGTGGGTCCCCGCTGTCAGGTGGAGGAATAATTATTTTGCACGTAATAAGGAGGCACTTCCTTGCTGTGGCCGTGGACCCAGCTGTCAGCCTCTCCACGTACAGGCCACGTCTGATGGAAGCCGTTCCTTGACCACGCCGGGCCGAGAGCACCAGGGCAGTGGACGACGGCGAGGCCTAGGAAGGGGACGACGCGGAGCCGGGGAAGACGCGACAGTGGATGCCCACGCGTAGAGGAGTATGAGGGTTCACTGGTTCGCTGCGGTGTGAGGCTATCGTCGCCACAGACTAACAGGGGGTGTGGGTGAGTAGAGGGATGGCCTGGCCAGCGGTGGGAGTAGTAGGGGGCGGTGAGGTCTCCGCCGCATTGCAGCCGGCCACGGGAGGTAGGAGCACGAGGCATGACTGGTGCTGGTTTGGGTGGCTAGAGCAAGAAGACCACAGGTTGAAGAAGCACTACGGCCGTTGGATGGACATTGTATGGTCAGTGGAGCTAGAATCATGCATATTGGCTAAGTTGACAAAGCCCTCCGTCCCCGTCAACTAAGTAGGCCCACAAGTCAGCCTGCCACTATACTGGGTCCCAGCTAGCATGAGGAGTATTCATTTTTTGTGCGTTATAAGGAGGCACTTCCTTGCGTGCGAAGATATAGCTGGTGGGTCCAAGCTATCAGCAGCGATAACATTTTTTCACAAAATACAGAGGCCCTTTCAGGGGGTCCCAGATGTCAGGTGGAGGAATCATTATTTTGCGTGTAATAAGGAGGCATTTCCTTGCGTGCGGCCGTGGACCCAGCTGTCAGCCTCTCCACGTACAGTCCACTTCAGATGCATGTTGGTCATTGACCATGTTGACCAGGCCACACCAAGAGCACCAGGGCGGTGGATGATAACCCACAAGTATAGGGGATCACAACAGTTTTCGAGGGTAGAGTATTCAACCCAAATTTATTGATTCGACACAAGGGGAGCCAAAGAATATTCTCAAGTATTAGCAGTTGAGTTGTCAATTCAACCACACCTGGAAACTTAATATCTGCAGCAAAGTATTTAGTAGCAAAGTAATATGATAGTAGTGGTAACGGTAGCAAAAGGTAACGGTAGCAACAGTAATATTTTTGGTGTTTATAATGATGATAGCAATAGCAATAGAAAAGTAAATAAGCTGAGAACAATTATATGGAAAGCTCGTAGGCAATGGATCGGTGATAGAGAATTATGCCGGATGCGGTTCATCATGTAACAGTCATAAGCTAGGGTGGCACAGAACTAGCTCCAATTCATCAATGTAATGTAGGCATGTATTCCGAATATAGTCATACGTGCTTATGAAAAAGAACTTGCATGACATCTTTTGTCCTACCCTCTCGTGGCAGCGGGGTCCTAGCGGAAACTAAGGGATATTAAGGCCTCCTTCTAATAGAGTATCGGACCAAAGCATTAACACCTAGTGAATACATGAACTCCTCAAACTACGGTCATCACAGGGAGTGGTCCCGATTATTGTCACTTCGGGGTTGCCGGATCATAACACATAGTAGGTGACTATAGACTTGCAAGATAGGATCAAGAACTCACATATATTGATGAAAACATAATAGGTTTAGATCTGAAATCATGGCACTCGGGCCCTAGTGACAAGCATTAAGCATAGCAAAGTCATAGCAACATCAATCTCAGAACATAGTGGATACTAGGGATCAAACCCTAACAAAACTAACTCGATTACATGATAAATCTCATCCAACCCATCACCGTCCAGCTAGCCTATGATGGAATTACTCACGCACGGCGGTGAGCATCATGAAATTGGTGATGGAGGATGGTTGATGATGACGATGGCGACGGATTCCCCTCTTCGGAGCCCCGAACGGACTCCAGATCAGCCCTCCTGAGAGGTTTTAGGGCTTGGCGGTGGCTCCATATCGTAAAACGCGATGAATCATTCTCCCTTATTTTTTCTCCCTAAAAGTGAATATATAGAGTTGGAGTTGTGGTCGGAGGAGCTCCAGGGGGCCCACGAGGTAGGGGGCGTGCCTAGGGGGGCAGGCACGCCCCCACCCCTCGTGGCTAGGGTGTGGGCCCCCTGGCCTTGATCTTTTGCCAGTATTTCTTATTATTTCCAAAAATACGCTCCGTGGAGTTTCAGGTAATTCCGATAACTTTTGTTTCTACACATAAATAACACCATGGCAATTCTGCTGAAAACAACGTCAGTCCGGGTTAGTTCCATTCAAATCATGCAAGTTAGAGTCCAAAACAAGGGCAAAAGTGTTTGGAAAAGTAGATATGACGGAGACATATCAACTCCGCCAAGCTTAAACCTTTGCTTGTCCTCAAGCAATTCAGTTGAAAAACTGAAAGTGATAAAGAAAAACTTTTACAAACTCTGTTTGCTCTTGTTGTTTTAAATATGTAAAGCCAGCATTCAAGTTTTCAGCAAAGATTATAGACTAATCATATTCAGAATAACACATAGGTATCATGTTTACTCATATCAATAGCATAATCAACTAGCGAGCAATAATAATAAATCTCGGATGACAACACTTCCTCCAAACAATCATAATATGATATAACAAGGTGGTATCTCGCTAGCCCTTTCTGAGACCGCAAAACATAAATGCAGAGCACCTTTAAAGATCAAGGACTGACTAGACATTGTAATTCATGGTAAAAGAGATCCAGCCAAGTCATACTCAATGTAAACAAAACAGTAATGAATGCCAATGATAGCGGTGCTCTCCAACTGGTGCTTTTTAATAAGAGGATGATGACTCAACTTAAAAGTAAATAGATAGGCCCTTCAGAGGGAAGCAGGGATTTGTAGAGGTGCCAGAGCTCGGTTTTGAAATAGAGGTGAATAATATTTTGAGCGGTATACTTTCATTGTCAACATGACAACCAAGAGATGGCGATATCTTCCATGCTACACACTTATAGGCGGTTCCCAAACAGAATGGTAAAGTTTATACCCCCCCCTCCACCAACAAGCATCAATCCATGGCTTGCTCGAAACAACAAGTGCCTCCAACTAACAAGATTCCCAGGGGGAGTTTTGTTTGCAATGATTTTGATTTGATTTGCATAAAGCATGGGACTGGGCATCCCGGTGACCAGCCATTTTCTCGTGAGTGAGGAGCGGAGTCCACTCCTCTTTAGAATAACCCGCCTAACATGGAAGATACGGACAGCCCCAGTTGATACATGAGCTATTCGAGCATACAAAACAGAATGTTTATTTGAAGGTTTAGAGTTTGGCACATACAAATTTACTTGGAACGGCAGGTAGATACCGTATATAGGTAGGTATGGTGGACTCATATGGAAGAACATTGGGGTTTATGGAGTTGGATGCACAAGCATTATTCCCGCTTAGTACAGGAGAAGGCTAGAAAAAGACTGGGAAGCGACCAGCTAGAGAGCGACAACAGTCATGGACATGCATTAAAATTAATCAACACCGAATGCAAGCATGAGTAGGATATAATGCACCATGAACATAAATATCATAGAGGCTATGTTGATTTTGTTTCAACTACATGCGTGAACATGTGCCAAGTCAAGCCACTCGAATTATTCAAAAGAGGATACCACCCTATCATACCACATCACAACCATTTTAATAGCATGTTGGCACGCAAGGTAAACCATTATAAGCTCCTAGCTAATTAAGCATGGCATAAGAAACTATGATCTATAGTTGTCATTGCAAACATGTTTATTCATAATAGGCTGAATCAGGAATGATGAACTAATCATATTTACAAAAACAAGATAAGTCGAGTTCATACCAGCTTTTCTCATCTCAACCAGTCCATCATATATCGTCATAATTGCCTTTCACTTGCACGACCGAATGATGTGGATAATAATAGTAGTGCACGTGCATTGGACTAAGCTAGAATCTACAAGCATTCAATAAACATGAGAAGACAAGGCAATATGGGCTCTTTTGTCAGATCAACAATAATGCATATAAGAGCCACTTCAACAATTTAATTATGGTCTTCTCCTATCGACCCCCAAAGAAAAGAAAAGAAATAAAACTATTTACATGGGAAAGCTCCCAACAAGCAAAAGAAGAACATGAAATCTTTTTGGGTTTTCTTTTTAATTACTACTACAAGCATGGAAATTAAAACTAGCTAAAAGCTACAACTATTTTTTTGGTTTTTCTTAAGGTTTATTAAGCACACAAGAAGAACGCATAAAAAGAGAAAATAAACTAGCATGGATGATACAATGAAAAAGTATGAGCACCGACATCTAGCACTGAGTGTGTGAACATGAATGTAATGTCGGTGAGAAATACGTACTCCCCCAAGCTTAGGCTTTTGGCCTAAGTTGGTCTATTACCACGGCTGGCCTGGCAGATACCCCAAGTAATAGTTGGGGTTGTACTGTGATGAAGAAGACTCTGATTGCCACTGGTTGGCAATCATCTCCGGATCCCACTGGTAATTAGACTGTCGTGGAGGATCAAATTGTGGTTTCGACTCTGGCTCTGTGGCTGATGTAGGGTTCCGGTAAGCGTGAATATCCTCCGGCGAGACGAGGTACTGGCCTGTAGATAAATCAAACAAGGAAGGAGCAGGCAAGGTGATAGTCTCAGGATGACGTTTATCAAAGAGCAATTTGTATTTAAGCTCCCCTTCCCTATTCTTTACAATAAAGTCATGCACTACCATACTCTTATAATCTAAATAAACAGTAGGCAGCAATTTTTCTTCTTTTTTATAGTGCCTAATGGGTATGTTATAATATGCAGCAAGGCGTGAAGCATAGATACCACCAAAGATGGGGCCCTTTGTATGGTTCAGACTTAACCGTTTAGCAATAATACCGCCCATACTAACAGTGTCGTCACGGAATAAGCCATGAAACAAAATAATAATATCAGGAACACTAAGGTTTCCACAGTTTCCGTGACCAATTAAGCAACGACTAGCAAATATTGCAAAGTAGCGTAAAACAGGAAAATGTATGCTAGTGATTCTTGCATCAGAAACTTTCCTAGTTCCCCCTACAGTGATGTGTCAATAAACCCGTCCACATCTTTACGATGTGGTTCCTCTAGGCTACCCTCGAAAGGTATTTTGCAAACCCTGCAAAATTCATCTAGTGACACCTTCTTAACCACATCATATAAATGAAACTCTATTGAAGGAGGTGATTCCCTAGGATTATAGTAGAAGTTTTGCACAAAAATATTGGTGAGTAAGAGATACTGTTCGCGTTGGTCACGGAGGAAGTTGGTGAGGCCTGCATTCTTAGCAAATTCATAGGAATCATCATAAATCCCGGTCGCTCTCAAGAAATCATCGGAGGGCCATTCACACGGCCGAACCTCCACGGTGCGAGGCAGATTATATTTGGGCCTCTCTACTTCTTCATTTTGCTTTTCCTTCGAGCTTCGGCTCGATGAGCCCCTCAAAAATCTCTTCATTATTTTCTGAAAAATTCTGGAATTTTTAGTAACTTCAAAATAAAAGTGAGCCAAGCTCAACAAAATTGATAGAAACTACTCCTACAAGTGCCTAGAGACTATACCATGCATTAGAACTACTTGGAACCATATAACTTTGACATGCAAGCTCAAGAACAGGGTCACCTAAGAAGCAAAAATATGCAATGAATAAAGCACTAGAACAAAAACTAATTGGACCAATGGAGGAGTCACGGTAGCAAAAGGTAATGGTAGCAAAAGTAATATTTTTGGTGTTTTATAGTGATGATAGCAATAGCAACAGATAAGTAAATAAGCGGAGAACAATATATGGAAAGCTCGTAGGCAATGGATCGGTGATAGAGAATTATGCCGGATGCGGTTCATCATGTAACAGTCATAACCTAGGGTGACACAGAACTAGCTCCAATTCATCAATGTAATGTAGGCATGTATTCCGAATATAGTCATACATGCTTATGGAAAAGAACTTGCATGACATATTTTGTGCTACCCTCCCGTGGCAGCGGGGTCCTAGCAAAAACTAAGGGATATTACGGTCTCCTTTTAATAGAGTGCCGGACCAAAGCATTAACACATACTGAATACATGAACTCCTCAAACTACGGTCGTCACCGGGAGTGGTCCCGATTATTGTCACTTCAGGGTTGCCGGATCATAACACATAGTAGGTGACTATAGACTTTCAAGATAGGATCAAGAACTCTCATATATTGTTGAAAAAAAAATAGGTTCAGATCTGAAATCATGGCACTCGGGCCCTAGTGACAAGCATTAAGCATAGCAAAGTCATAGCAACATCAATCTCAGAACATAGTGGATACTAGGGATCAAACCCTAACAAAACTAAATCGATTACATGATAAATCTCATCCAACCCATCACCGTCCAGCAAGCCTATGATGGAATTACTCACGCACGGCGGTGAGCATCATGAAATTGGTGATGGAGGATGGTTGATGATGACGATGGTGACGAATTCCCCTCTCCGAAGCCCCGAACGGACTCCAGATCAGCCCTCCCGAGAGGTTTTAGGGCTTGGCGGCGGCTCCGTATTATAAAACGCGATGAATACTTCTCCCTTATTTTTTCTCCCTGAAAGTGAATATATAGAGTTGGAGTTGAGGTCGGAGGAGCTCCAGGGGGCCCACGAGGTAGGGGGCGCTCCCAGGGGGCAAGCGCGCCCCCCACCATCTTGGCTAGGGTGTGGGCCCTTTGGCCTTGATCTTTTGCCAGTTTTTTTATTATTTCCAAAAATACGCTCTGTGGAGTTTCAGGTCTTTCCGAGAACTTTTGTTTCTGCACATAAATAACACCATGGCAATTCTGCTGAAAACAGCGCCAGTCCAGGTTAGTTCCATTCAAATCATGCAAGTTGGAGTCCAAAACAAGGGAAAAAGTGTTTGGAAAAGTAGATACGACGGAGACGTATCAGTGGACGACGGTGAGGCCTAGGAAGGGAACGACACAGATGCAGGGAAGACTCGGCAGTTGTTTCCCACGCGGAGGGGAGTATGATTGTACGAGGGTTACTGGTTCGTCTGCCATCGCCGGAGAATAACAACAGGTGTGGGTGAGTAGAGGGATGGCTAGGCCAGCGATGGGAGTACGATGGGGCGGTGAGGCCTGCGCGGCAGCACAACCGGCCGCGAGGAGGAGGGAGTATGCGGTCTCGCCGGCGCTTGTTTGAGTGGTTGGAGTAGGAAGAGCAGATATTAAAGAAGCACGACGGTCGTTGGATGGAAATCCAACAGTCACTGCTTGTGCGTCAACCTTTTTTTAGAAAAGCCTCAAATCTATGGAAAATAGCATACAACCCATCAGCCATTATTTCTAATAATTTATAGCCCATTTTCTAATTCTTAAGGTTTTTTTGGAGCCCATATTCTTTTTGTTAGCATTACAGCCCATATTGTGGCCACGGTTAAAAAATTATATGAAATTTTGCATATTTCGGTGCGGTCCAAACTGTTTTTAATCCCGAAATTTAGAGTCACATTCAAACTGATTTTAAAAATAAATGTATATCAATATAAAATCCAACAAATTGTCCACGCATAAAATCAATGCAATTTAAAATCTGGAAATGAAAACAAGAAATTTGAAACTAATTGCCGGTTTGATGTGTTTTAAAAATGTACATCCCATTTCTCATTACTGATAGGCCATTTTCTCGGCCAGCCGAATGAAGCTCTCCTCGTCTTGAAAGACTTGCAGCCCAATAGGCCTGGCAAAGCGCCTTACTTGGCAAATCACAAAAAAACTGGGCTGTGGCCGTGGACCCAGCTGTCAGCCTCTCCACGTACAGTACTCTTCCGATGGAAGTCGGTCGTTGACCACATTGACCACGCCGCGCTAAGAGCACCAAGGCAGTGGGCGATGACGAGGCCTAGGAAGGGGACGACGCGGAGCCGGGGAAGACGCGACAGTGGATGCCCACGCGGAGAGGAGTATGAGGATTCACTGGTTCGCCTGCGGTGTGAGGCTGCCGTCGCCGCAGAATAACAGGGGGTGTGGGTGAGTGGAGGGATGGCCTGGCCAGCTGTGGGAGTAGTATGGGGGCGGTGAGGCCTCTGCGGCAGCACAGCCGACCACGGGAGGCAGGAGCAGACGGCATGACCGGCGCTGCTTTGGGCGGCTGGAGCAAGAAGACCAGAGGTTGAAGAAGCACTGTGGCTGTTGGATGGACATCGTACGGTCACTGGAGCTAGAATCGTTCATATTGACTAAGTTGACAAAGCCCTCTGTCCCCATCAACTTAGTAGGCCCACAAGTCAGCCACCCACTATGGTGGGTCCCAGCTAGCAGGGGGTATTCATTTTTTGTGTGTCATAAGGAGGCACTTCCTTGTGTGCGAAGATATAGCTGGTGGGTCCGACCTGTCAGCGGGGGGGGGGGGACGTTTTTTCCACGAAATACATAAGACCTTCCCGTGGGTCCTAGCTGTCAGGTGGAGGAATCATTATTTTGCGCGTAATAAGGAGGCATTTCCTTGTGTGCGGCCGTGGACCCAGCTGTCAGCCTCTCCACGTACAGTCCACTTCCAATAGATGTCGTTCATTGACCACGTTTACCAGGCCGCGCCGAGAGCACCAGGGCGGTGGACGACGGTGAGGCCTAGGAAGGGAACGGCACGGAGGCAGGGAAGACTCGGCAGTTGTTTCCCATGTGGAGGGGAGTAGGACTGTACGAGGGTTTACTGGTTCGTCTGCCGTTGCCGGAGAATAACAGCAGGTGTGGGTGAGTAGAGGGATGGCTAGGCCAGCGATGGGAGTACGGAGGGGCGGTGCCGCGGGAGGAGGGAGCAGGCAATCTCACGGGCGCTTGTTTGAGCGGCTGGAGCAGGAAAAGCAGAGATAGAAGAAGCACGACAGCCGTTGGATGGACATCCAACAGTCACTGCTCTCGTGTGCATTATTTCTAATAATGTGCAACCCATTTGCTAATTCTTAAGAATTTTTTTGGAGCCCATCTTCTTTTTGTTAGCATTACACCCCATATTGTGGCCACGGTTAAAAAGTATATGATTTTTTTGCATATCTCAGTGCGGTCAACTGTTTTTAATCCCGAAATATCGATTCACATTCAAACTATTTTGAAAAATAATTTATATAAATATAAAATCCAAATAATTGTCCACGCATAAAAATCAATGGAACTTAAAATCTTGTAATGAAAAAAATTGAAACTAATTCCCGGTTTGATGTGTTTTAAAAATGTACAACCCATTTCTGGGCAAGCCGAATGAAACTCTCCTCGTCTTGAAAGATTTGCAGCCCAGCAGGGCTGATAAAGCAAGTAGGCCTCGTTTGGGTATTTCTTTAAAAAATAAGAACTGGGCTAGCCATTTTCAGTAAGAAAAAAACACAATTGGGCTCATGATGTGGTAAACATAAATAAAACCCTAGCTAGACGGGCCACAGCCCCCGCACAGCCCCGTTGTTACCCTGATCCGTCGCTAAAACTAGTATAAATAACAACTGCTTGTTCCTAAAAAAAACTGCGCGACCTGCTCGGTCCGTGGTGTCAACCGCTCGTATTGTAATTCTCTCGTTTATTGAATACGTTGACAATGGCATGAGCCCCAGATGTCCAACCATTAGGAGGTACCATATTTTTGGGCTTGTAATATAGAGGCACTTGCTTGCGTACTTCCATGACGCTGGTGGGTCCCTACTGTCATCCTCTCCACCTACAATCATCTCCTTGTTCCTCTCGGTTGTTGATGGCGTTGACAACGTAAGAGGGCGGCGCACCGCACACGGCGAGCGAACCAAGGCCGCAAGGCAGAGGACGATGGCGGGGCCGCAGACGGAACGAACAGGAGCCGTGGAAGATGCGCCGGTCCAGTCGCAGGTGGAGGGAAGTATGAGGGTTGACTGGTTCGGGTGCGGGTGCGTGTTGGGGCTGACGTCACCAGAGAATAACAGGACGTGTGGGGAAATAGAGAGAGGGACTGGCCAACGTTGGAGGGTACGTACGGTAGGGCGGCGGAGGTGCAGCCAGCCATGGGAGGCGGGATCAGGCGGAGCCGACGGGGTGGTTTGATTTGGGTGGCTGGAGGAAGAAGAAGACAAGAGTTAGAAGATACACGACAGATGTTGGATGTCAATCCAATGGCTGGTAGGCAGAATTGTTTGTTGACTGGCTAGTAAGTCGACACCATCTTGGATAGGCTATTTCCTCACGGGTCCCAAATGTCAGAATCCAAATCTGTCACGGCCATGTAGCCCTTCCTATGAAAATTTAAGTTTGTGGGTGCTGGTGGGGGCTAATCACTTGGCTTCTGTAATACACAATGAGCTCAAGCAGCCGGCGAGAGTGATGTTATTTCCCTTGGATGGGATTTGTTAGTTGTTACAATATTTCACTCTAAATTAAATGACTGGCAAGCCATTTGCCTTGCTTCAAAGAAAATATGACAGTCACAACCGAGTTGAAAAGGGCAAGAACATCTAACTCCAGCTTACAAACTGTACAAAAGCATGAGGGTTAATTGTTCATCAGGTTTACAAAAAAACCCAGGTTGAAAAGGGCAACAACATCTAACTCCAGCATTGTTTTTGGCAGTCACAGTCAAATGGATCGGTCAGGTCCATAGAATGAACATCCTGGGTCGTAAAATTTACTGGATTATGACCACAATATGTTGTAAATAGAACCCCGACACGTCCAGAAGCTCTTTTGCCCACCTGAAACTCCTTTTTTTGCTCTTCCACATACCCATCCGTCAAAACCATGCTGCTGATAAACTTAAGCCTGATGGACAATAGTAAACTCGCATTCAGCAGGAAGAATGTGACAAATCTAGTGTTTGCATGGTTGGCTACATATCGTTCTAGCGTTATTGTCTTCAATCGAATCTCATGAGAAGTGAGAAACTCCCGATGCTTACGAATCCACCGATTGGTTATAACTTTCTTACCCCGTCCTGCTGCCTAAATAGACATGAAGATTGAAAATAGTTAAGGTCTAAAGAAAGGAGTGTCGAAAGAGCAACAGCTGAACCGTTAATTCTAGTACACTATATGCGGGCTTCCAATGTGCGTGAAATTATCACCTTTATATACAACTTCTCCAGACATGGAAATCATTGCAGCAAGCCAATAATCTTGTTCAGATCAAAACTATTCATTTGGATATATAAGATATTGACATAATCCAGCACCATTGATAGGCCAACCATGGAGAAACTGTTCATTGAGCATAGAACATAATACTAGTACAAAATATGTACTCCAAGATGACATATAACTTATGCCCAGAAATTTAAAATGCAGCTTATGGTTACAAGTGTAGATGATAATGTAAAGTACCTAAAGAACTGTGGAACCAAACACCATATTGAAATGAGCACAGAGATCATGTATTACACCCAAGGTCTCCAGTTTAGGCGCAGAGAGGACGGTTATTTGCAATGGTGAATAACTAGAATCAATGATCAACCTTTGAAGTGAAGGGGCATCTTGGATGATGAGCTGCCTTCCGTCAAAACAAATTCCAATTCTTACAAGGTTAGGCGACTTTATTTGGAGACAACCGATTCTAACTGTGAAAACAAGCACCAAGCACTCCAGGGCAGGGCAACTGGAGTGGATGATGTTGTGCAATGAGGCCTCCGATATACGAACCCACACAAGTGAAAGTTTCTTCAGAAATGGGAGTCGAAGGTTTAGTACTAGATTGTCTGGTAGGTCGCACAGCATAAAGGTGGCGGTGTGGAGAGAGGAGGAAAACCGCGAGATGGACATCGGTGCTGAGGGCACAGGTAGCTGGCGTTCGGTATCTGGTAGGTGATTTCCAGGGGGATAGTAGAACTCAAGCAGCTGTAGTTCTGTGAATTCAGGGGATTTCGGCTAGGCGTCCACCATGCAGGGCATGATATGCTTGCTCAGGTAGCATGACGGGATGCACAGGCTTTGAACGGAGCCCTGGTGGGAGGATATGATGGCTCTGGGGATTTCAAAATCATTGAAGAGAGATAGCTGACGACAGTCGAGATTAAGGGGCACGACGCGCCATAGAGGGCGCCACCGAATTGAGAGGACTTGGGTGTGGCATTCGGGAGATCGCTGATGCGGTCCACCCGAGATTCTACAGGTTCCTGGGATCCGGTGGGGGCGGGGTCGCCGCTTCTCCCCGCGCTGCCAAGTGCGGGATCTACAACAGGCATCGCCGCTGGCAGGAGCCTCATCTTCTTGGCGCTGGGGTCAACCGACTCCATTTTCCTCGAGGGCGTCACGTCGGGCTCACGGATTTGAGCAGAGTAACGAATGACGAGCCTAGTTGTAGTGCGAGTGAAGAAGAAGGGGAGCTGGGGTTTTCTATAGTAGTGGGGAAGAAGGGGAGCTGGGGTTTTCTGTAGGAGTGAGGTGAGGAATTTGGGGGTACGAGTGGAGCGAGCTGACGTGAGGTGGGTGAGAGTGAGGAGGAAGAAGAACTCCCAGGTTTTTTGGGGGGCAGTGTGCTGGGTGTGGGTAGCGCCTCTCATTCAGTAAATATATGGACTTTTGAATTGATTTTGATATTTACTAGGGTGGATGGGCTGTTTTGTCTTGGGCCCAGAGAAACAGTTACTACTAGTACAGTGGAGACACTCTACAACTACACAGAAAAACAATTACTACTAGTATAGTGGATACAATACCGCTTCTGGCTCCTCCTAGGTCATCGAAACGTCTCCCTCTACTGAATGCCGTTATACTTTTGTTCACCGACATGCGGGCCATGCACAGCGCGGGCCCAAACGCCATCCACCAAATTAGAAGGCAGTATGCAGGCGGAGAGTCAACCCGGTCGTAGCGCGGCAATAACAAGCCATCGTATCACAAAACCCCACCTCCCCGCAGTCTAAGTTTGACGGACGAAGCAACCATCATTTCACTCTTCACTGAATCCCCTTCTTCCTCACCGTCTTCAAGAAAGGCAACACTCGCATCTGCCACTGTTCTTCTCTCCCAACGAAGGGAAGGTAAGCGGATCCGTGATGTTGGTATATTTTCATTTAGAGAAAAAAAGAACTTTTGCGAAGCAGTAACCGATCCTCACTCTCTTTTTTGTTTCATTGTCATTGCGATTGTGTTTTCCTTTCAGTGGTGTCCTAGTATTCGTCAGTTTCATGATGGACCAAGGAGAACAAGGAAAAGATCTGCCGATATTGGAGCAGACACAGGAGGCTGATCTCCATGACACAGAGAGCTCCACAAAGATGGAGGCAGCTACCGAGCCGACCCCAGATACGCTCACGGCCACTACTGAGATGGTCAATGCCCCGTTTGAGGTTACAACCCTCGTGGCACTGCAGGAGCAGTTTTCCCCCTTCGAGGATGTGTCCCCCCCACTGAGCTGCTCAAGGTGATTTTCTTATTTGCCGATCTCGATTGTGGTTTTTCATCTAAGTATGTGGTGATGAATAATGCAAAAATTTATTAGCTTCGATGCCACGCTATACATAGTGGTTTAAATAACTTGTGTTTCTTATACTGGAAAGTAATTCAGAATTTGTTTCTATTTCAATTAGAGCCCTGATGCAGAGAAGGATTGTGTGGTTGTACATGTCACTCGCTATGAGGCGGATGACCTGAATGTATGCACTGGGAAAACAGAGTTTTTAGGCTGTTGGATCCTAGAAGCCATTTGCGCTTATACCAATGAAGAGTTGTATTCCAGCCTCACTGTTGTCAGGCGTGTTTTCCAGGGTGTATTGAAGCACAAGAAGTTCAAAGCTACTCCTTCGTTTGTGAGGCATACTATTCTTGTCAAGCTTACACAGGAAGATGACGTGGCATGCCTCCACAAACAAGTTTATGAGTGGCAAGGCCACAAGGTTTTCTTCATGAAGGTTCACAGGATTGAGCTGCTGCCGGACGTCCTCGATGATGTTCATGGCAAGGTCTGTCTTGTGTCCAGCCCAAATTAGATCGAGGCATGAAATACTTGCCCCAGCTAGTGTTTAATAGTAGTTTGGATTCTGTCTAATTATCCGAACCTTGCATGTTATCGAGCCCTCTGGGGCTAGTACACTGTTTGAATCCATCTATGGGAACTGTTGCTACTTTTGTGTGCCCGTGAATCATCGTAATTGTTGCCAAAATAGATGCGTCCTCACTAGTTTTATCATACGATTAGTGTGTGTTTTGATGAAATAGAGTACTCGTTTGAGAACTGTGCGCCGACGTATACATAAGTACTTGTAAACACTGTTCGTGCTACCCCACTTGTAAGCAGTTGTGCAAAACACGGCACATTGGCTCAACTTGCTTCAATACTAGGCTATCGACTAGCTAACAATCAACAATCAGCTGTCTGACATATAAGCAACCATGTACTTGTTACAGTGGTTCATGCAGTTAACTAAGGCCACAATGTAAATTCCAAACGTTCACACGCTAGTCCAGCGTTCATGTGGAACACTCACATTAAACTCGGCTTCATAAAAAACTTGAAAAGCATAAGTTAAGCAATTTTATACATCTCAATGATTCATAGAACATAACAAACATATACTAGTTCACAGCAAAAGACAAAGTTGTGAGAAGGTTTACAAATCAGGAAAAAACAAGCAAGGCTTCTCTAAGCAAAGGGCCTCCCGGCAGGCTTAAATTTCCTGGAGTTCACTCTGGTGTTTTCTTGTTGCCACCATCTAGGGTTAGGTTCTCTCATTCCAGAATAACCAATTATAATTGTGTTCTCAGCTGGAATGCTGAACTGAACCATGTAGTGTACTGACCAGCTAAAACTCCTGTGCATTCCACTAAATTTAAGTAGCGCTATTTCCAGAAATAAGCAGACCACAATGCCTCTTGTTCGCGCACCTGTCCAAAAAAACCGCCATGCAGTCGTGCCAGCTAGTCCTCGGTCCATGGATGAACAGGTAGAAAGTGCATTTTGGACTAGGATGCAGTTATTTTCACTCGTCCCTGCACTGCAAATCAGGAAGTAAAACGTACGAATCAACTTCTTTTATATTGCGTTAGTCATTCTACCTAGTAACTACCAATGTAGGAATACCTGGAAGACGGGTAGTTAGACGATGGGAACTAGGGATAGCCATCTCATTTTGCGCAGTTCTACTAAAACTGAGGTGTGTGCTTTTGATTGCGCGGATAGAAACGATACGGAGACAGACATCCCAAAACGATATGGAGACAGACATCCCTGTTTGCGCAAATACGAAATACGGTTATTTACACAGTGACAGATATTTGCAGTGGCGTATGATTAACAACATCATCTATTGTGTTATAATTGGCACTAGATTGAGAGTATGAAAGTGTCCTTACGTAATTAGCATCACATCACATCAACACTGCCACTAGATTAACATACGGAAAAATAGCATTAGTATTACTGTCATGAGAGTAGCACATGGTCAGTAAATGTGCAATCAAATTTGTGTTGTTCCACTGGGATGAAGCAATGTTAGCGGTGTGAGATTTAAGTGGTGAGGCGGACGTGGTTGCCGAGAGCGGCAAACACTCAGGCAACATGTCTGCATTTGTCCCATTTTTTATCTCCTTGGTGACATTTTCCTATGTGAGCACTGGAAATCTAGACCTGCTCATTCTCATTTGTGTTGTCCCCCAACACCCATCACTTTCTTTCCTTTTGCAACCAAGAGATAGGTCCACTTCCCCCCACCCTTCGCCATCCACCATGCTTTCTTCGTCTTTTCAACCAAGAGACCGGTTGGGTAGCCAGTATCTACTACTTTCCCATGTTTCCTCTTAGAACCAAGTCCTAGATTCATACTACAACTTTCCCACTTTCTGCCCTGTTTGAACCAACTCTTAGAGTCGACTGTATGAACTAGCTTTACCTCTAAAAATAGTAAAAGTCTAGGTGGCTTTGGAACAACAGACGGAAGTATAAAAAGATCCACATGGAGCCAAGTGGGGAGCTGGGGAAGTAGAGCAAGGTAGGTTTCGAAGGGATATATACCTGAGGGTCTTCGGCATGTGGCAAAGACGGCATCGGGAGACCGCATCTTGGCCACAATACTGCAGGGAGGAAGAAGGGGTCGGAGGCCCTCCGGAGCCGGCGCTCTCTCGGAGAGAACGGCACGGCCGCCAATCGGGACGCGCGGGCAGCCGTTGGTCTCCTCCCTCGCCGACGATGACAGCGTGAATGATGCACCTACACCCCTGCCCCGGTCGAGGTTGTCCGGCCGGATTTGTGACCAGCCGTGAGCTGAGAGAGAGAGTCTGGCCACCTATGTCTTGCTTAGATCTGGAGAGCATGAGAGAGTGAACGAGAGGAACCCTAGTAAAGCAAGCGCTAAGGCTCCTGCTTATATATATAGTGGAGTGATTTTATTGTACCAGCTTCAAAAAAATGTGCTCCTACGTGTACCCGCGAGTGGGTGTGAGAGAACTAGTGCGTGCATGCAACGCTTCTCTTTGTGAGAGTATAATATACTATGCCCAAAGAACGTTCGTGACAAGAGTATAGTATAAGTGTGTGACGTGTGAGCTAAAATAAAATGTGCGCAACGTCTTTTGTTTTTTAGAAGTTCTGAGGGTAGGGCGTGAAGAGCACATATGTGTGTGACGTCTACCTGCAGATAGACGGTGGGTGAGGGAGTCCAGGATTAGGGGGTCTCCGGACAGCTGGACTATATCCTTTGGCCGGACTGTTAGACTATGAAGATACAAGATTGAAGACTTCGTCTCGTGTCCGGATGGGACTCTACTTGGCGTGGAAGGCAAGCTAGGTAGTACGGATATGGATATCTCCTCCTTTGTAACCGACCTTGTGTAACCCTAACCCTCTCCGGTGTCTATATAAATCGGAGGGTTTTAGTCCGTAGGACAACATACAATCATACCATAGGCTAGCTTTTAGGGTTTAGCCTCTCCGATCTCGTGGTAGATCAACTCTTGTAATACCCATATCATCAAGAATAAATCGAGCAGGACGTAGGGTTTTACCTCCATCAAGAGGGCCCGAACCTGGGTAAAACATCGTGTCCCCTGCCTCCTGTTACCATCCGCCTTAGACGCACAGTTCGGGACCCCCTACCCAAGATCCGCCGGTTTTGACACCGACATTGGTGCTTTCATTGAGAGTTCCTCTGCGTCATCGCCGTTAGGCTTGATGGCTCCTACGATCATCGATAGTGATGCAGTCCAGGGTGAGACTTTTCTCCCCGAATAGACCTTTGTATTCGGCGACTTCACACTGCGGGCCAACTCGCTTGGCCATCTGGAGCAGATCGAAAGCTACGCCCCTGGCCATCAGGTCAGGTTTGGAAGCTTACATGGCCGATATCCACAGAGACTTGATCTTCGACGGATTCGAGCCCCTGCCTTGTGTGCCACGCGGTCACAACGAGTACGATTTAGCTCTACCATCGGAGCGTATTCAGGAGATCGCACAGGCAGCCACTCTGAGCCTCAATTCGGAGCCAGTTGCACCATCCATGGATGGGTGGATAGACCGCGTCATGGAGGCCGTATCCTTAGTGGCGATCGAGCCAAATATCGACCTTACCCTTCATGAGAGCTGATGAGGATATCAATACCATTGTTACACTCACAGCCCCTGCTACTATACATACTGGACCAATTACTAGAGCTCGCGCACGCCAATTGAATTATCAGGTACTTTCGTTTCTTGGTAATGATTCTAATGTTCATGAGAATATGATGCTGCCTAAATTGGATACATTTGTCTTGCTTACAAATGAAGGGCCTAGCTTGGACAGGAAAGATGAACCTTGGAACAAGTTCAAGCGTGGAGATGATGGCATGCGCAAGGGGATCCAGAACGGAGTTACAAGTGATGATTTCAGGACTTTGAAGCCACCATAAGGAGTGCATGAAGCCTTGGACGAAATATACAAGATGCCACTTCATAAATTTCGTCCAGAGGCTATTTTAGGTGTTGCGTCACCTTATTATTGGGCTAGGCCCATGTATTTTCGAAATACTTAAGTATAGGCTGTTTTTAGAGTCCGTAAGTGTGGGGAAACAAGAGTTAGGGTTGGTTTCGGACCCCTCCTCCAAGGGCCACGAAATTCCCCCCTCTTCCTCCATATATACAGCCCTTAGGGCATCGTTTAGACTTTGGGTTCTGTTTAGACTAAAAGTTCGCCATAGCTGCAACTTCGCGTCCTTCGTTTGTGTCCAACGACCAGACCAAGATGTCACAGAACCCCACCTTCATTAATAAAGCTTTCCTCTTTTATTCGCAATATCCAGATTGCAATCTCAGTTTCTTGCTTGTTCTTCGTTTGCTCGCAGGAAATAGACCCTCGTGGTCAGGTTGATCGTGCTCTGGCGTGGTTAATAACCCTCGGAAGTTGGTTTAGCGATTGCTAAGGCACGACGTCTTCACACGTTCGTAGTCGGATCGTCAAAGTTGACTCCCACAGAAAACTATATCTATCTCATCGAAACATCAGGACACCTTTGCCTCTATCAAGTGGTATCAGATTTCTAGGTTGCTCGGTGAGATTTTACAGTTTTTCGTAGTTTAGATCGAGTCTGTTCTTCATACCTATAGTCCATGAAAAAGCCAAAAAAAATTAGGGTTAGTTCATCCTACCCGAACCAATCTGAGCCCTTGCATAATCTTTTCTGTATTTGCTTTGTTGAATTTGCGGTTGCATCATCGTGTCAAGTTGCTGGTCTTAGCGTCTAGTCCTTTAGAGTTTCGAGTTCTGTTCACAGGTTATCACGTCGCCGCTGCCATATACCACCACCACACCAACTTCATCGTCGCTGCCATATTCACCACCAAATATTCACCACCAATCTGAGTCCACATACACTACCACATATCCGCCGCCATCACGCTCCGAGTTCACCTACAACATATATCCACCACCAGTCCGATTTCCACCAGATTCATCGCCGCCACCAGTATGAGATTCCACCAGATTCATCTCCGCCACCTGTCCTAGTCCGACTCCAGTAATTGTTGCTTTATTTTCGATTTCTAGATCACGCGATACTCCGAGTCATGACAGAGTAGGACTCCCCAACTTTCGAGCCATCCGCAGAAAAAAATAGTTCCAAAGTCAAAAAAAACTAAGTCTGGAAAATTCTGGCTAGGCAGTTTTTAGGACATTTGTAGACTTTTTTGAAAAAAAATTGTTGCGAAGCAAAAAAAAGTGAAAAAAAAATTAAGAGTGTGCTCGTCCCTTGTTTACGTGCAGCGCCGTGTTTTCGTTAGTGTTCTAGGCTCGCGTCTCTAGTACGGTCTAGCCTAGGACCAGCACAGTACAGTCGTTGAGCGTTTATTCAACTTTGCATATCTGAATTGATTATTGCTGACCCCTTTTGCTACCATATTATAAGCCTTCCCAGCTCCACATACATGTACGTCGTGCGTTTGAGTCTCCCTGGTAATCGCTCTATCCAAGCTTTGAGAGTTTTGACTACAACGGTTGCTGATCACCGCCTGCTGCTTGGTAAGAACTGGTAAGAATTTGAGATTCGCTTGACGGATTTGTGACTGTCCACCACTTACTAGTAGTCTGTAGGATCATATTCTTGTGTGTTTCTATTGCTGCTAACCATGGCAGGATCACAAGCCAACGAGACTGACTGGGAGAACATGACGAACAAAGAGTTACATGATAAGTTTCAGCAAATGATGAGTGGACAGGTGGAAGATGTGCTAAACAGATTTGAAGAGGCCATGGAGAAGATAGATGGCATTGAAAAGGCGTTCGAAACAAAGCTCGATAACAAGTTTAATGAATTGCTCGCGTGTCTTCTACCGCCCGCTGCACCTGTCGCACCTCTACAACCACAACAACATTGTCTTCCAAATCAAGTGGGACGAGCACAACGCGTTCCCATTGAGCCTGGTCAAACTTCTAGTGCTGCTATACCTACTGTTGGTGCTTCTGTCGCTCCTGCTGCTACTGCAGAGGTGGAGGACCATTACGAGGATGAGGTTGATCAAAATCAGAACTACGTGCAACCACCAGCACCACCACCACCAGGTCGTCCTCATGCATATCATCGCAACGGTAGGGCTGCACCACCACCTGAGGTACATGACCATCTTCCTAAACTAAAATTGAATATTTCACCATTTGAGGGTAGATATGTTCCTGATATATATCTTACTTGGGAGTTAGAAACTGAACAACGATTTACATGTTTACAATATCCTGAGGAGAGATGTGTTCCTGCTGCTGTTTGTGCTTTCGCTAGCTTTGCAAGTGTTTGGTGGTCTGAACATTGTAGATTATATCCTATTCCAGCTACTTGGGCTGCTTTGAAAACTGCTATGCGTACTCGTTGGGTTCCACCATATTATCAACGTGAATTACTTCAAAAATTGCAGCGCTTAAGACAAGGAAATTTTTTTGTAGAAGAATATTATCAGGAATTACAGACTGGCATGATTAGATGTGGTATTGTTGAGGAGAATGAAGCTATGCTTGCACGTTTTATGGGTGGATTAAATAGAGAGATTCAGACCATTCTAGAGTATAAGGAGTATACTAATATCACTCGTTTATTCCATCTTGCTTGTAAAGCTGAACGTGAAGTGCAGGATCGACAAGCATTGGCGCACACTAACTTTTCTGCAGGTCGATCTTCATCATGGACACCACATGGATCCTCTACTTCCACTCCACCAGCACCTCCATCAGGTGCCACCTCCAGCCGTGATACAAGAAAGCAGGCACAACAACCACTATCTGCCAAGAGCACACCTGCCAGACCTGCGAAGAGCTCTTCTTCTTCCATGGCATCAACAGGGCACACAAGTGATATTATTTGTCGTCGTTGTAAGGGAAGAGGACATTTTGCGAGAGAATGCCAATCTCAGCGTGTGATGATTGTTACTGAGGATGGTGAGTATGAGTCCGCTAGTGACTATGATGAGGAGACTTTGGCTCTTATTACACATGAAGAGCACAGAGGAGAGGATTCTGATCATGAGACGCAACACATGGCTGCTGAAGATGCTGACAGGTATGAATGTTTAGTTGCTCAACGTGTTTTGAGTGTGCAGGTTACACAAGCTGAGCAAAATCAGAGGCATAATTTGTTCCATACAAAGGGAGTTGTGAAGGAACGTTCTGTTCGCGTCATCATAGATGGAGGGAGCTGCAACAACTTGGCTAGCATGGAGATGGTGGAGAAGCTATCTCTCACCACAAGACCACATCCACATCCTTACTACATCCAATGGTTCAACAACAGCGGCAAGGTTAAGGTAACACGTACTGTTCGTGTGCATTTTAGTATCTCTACATATGCTGATTATGTTGATTGTGATGTGGTACCTATGCAAGCATGTTCCTTATTACTTGGTAGACCATGGCAATTTGATAAAAATTATGTACACCATGGTAGAAACAATCAGTATACTCTTGTTCATAAGGATAAAAATATTATTTTGCTTCCTATGACTCCTAAATCCATTTTGAAAGATGATATTAATAGAGCTAATAAAGCAAAACAGGAGAAAAATAAGAGTGAAAATCAGATTGTGGCAAAAGAATTTGAGCAACAAATAAAACCTAATAATAAACCATCTAGTGTTGCTTCTGAAATTAAATTGAAAAGTGCATGTTTACTTGCCACAAAATATGATATTGATGATCTAGATTTCAGCAAATCTGTTTTCTATGCTTTTGTGTGCAAAGAGGCATTATTTTCATTCGAGGACGTGTCTTCCTCTTTGCCTCCTGCTGTCACTAACATTTTGCAGGAGTTCGCCGACGTCTTTCCAGAAGATGTGCCACCGGGATTACCACATATTCGAGGGATTGGGCATCAAATTGACTTAATTCCCGGTGCATCATTACCCAACCGTGCACCATACCGTACCAATCCAGAGGAGACGAAGGAGATTATGCGTCAAGTACAAGAACTGCTCGACAAAGGTTATATATGCGAATCCCTTAGTCCTTGTGTTGTTCCTATCATTTTAGTGCCGAAAAGGATGGTACGTCGCGTATGTGCGTTGATTGTAGAGGAATTAATAATATTACTATTTGTTATCGTCATCCTATTCCTAGGCTAGATGATATGCTTGATGAATTGAGTGGCTCTACAATATTCTCCAAAGTTGATTTGCATAGTGGATACCATCAAATTCGTATGAAATTGGGAGATGAATGGAAAACAACATTTAAAACTAAGTTTGGATTATATGAGTGGTTAGTCATGCCTTTTGGGTTAACTAATGCACCTAGTACTTTCATGAGGTTAATGAACGAAGTTTTACGTGCTTTCATTGGACGATTTGTGGTAGTTTACTTTGATGACATATTGATTTATAGCAAATCTTTGGAGGAACATTTGGAACATTTACGTGCTGTTTTTATTGCTCTACGTGATGCACATTTGTTTGGTAACCTTGGAAAGTGCACCTTTTGCACAGACCGAGTATCTTTTCTTGGCTATGTTGTTACTCCAGAGGGAATTGAAGTTGATAAAGCCAAGATTGAAGTTATTGAGAGTTGGCCGCAGCCCAAAATGGTCACACAAGTGAGGAGTTTCCTTGGCCTCGCTGGTTTCTATAGGCGTTTTGTGAGAGATTTTAGCACCATTGCTGCACCTCTCAACGAGCTTACAAAGAAGGATGTGCCTTTTGTTTGGGGTACCGCATAGGAAGAAGCCTCCATGGTATTGAAAGATAAGTTGACACATGCTCCTTTACTCCAACTTCCTGATTTTAATAAGACTTTTGAGCTTGAATGTGATGCTAGTGGAATTGGATTAGGAGGTGTGTTATTACAAGATGGCAAACCTGTTGCATACTTTTCTGAAAAATTGAGTGGGCCTAGTCTAAACTATTCTACTTATGATAAAGAATTATATGCTCTTGTTCGGACCTTAGAAACATGTCAACATTATTTATGGCCCAAGGAATTTGTTATACATTCTGATCATGAATCATTGAAACACATTAAAAGTCAAGCAAAACTGAACCGTAGACATGCTAAATGGGTTGAATTCATTGAGACTTTCCCTTATGTCATTAAACACAAGAAGGGTAAAGAAAATGTTATTGCTGATGCATTGTCTCATCGTTATACTATGCTTTCACAACTTGACTTTAAAATATTTGGTTTGGAGACCATCAAAGATCAATATATGCATGATGCTGAATTTAAAGATGTATTGCAGAATTGTAAGGAAGGGATAACTTGGAACAAGTTCGTTATTAACGATGGATTTGTGTTTCGTGCTAACAAGCTATGCATTCCAGCTAGCTCCATTCGTCTTTTGTTGTTGCAGGAGGCGCATGGAGGAGGATTAATGGGACACTTTGGCATCAAGAAGACAGAGGATATACTTGCTACAAATTTCTTTTGGCCAAAGATGAGACAGGATGTTGAGCGTTTTGTTGCTCGCTGCACTACATGTCAAAAAGCTAAGTCACGACTTAATCCTCATGGTTTATATATGCCTTTGCCTGTACCTAGTGTTCCTTGGGAGGATATATCTATGGACTTTGTTTTAGGTTTACGTCGAACAAAGAAGGGGAGGGATAGCATATTTGTTGTCGTGGATAGGTTCTCGAAAATGGCACACTTTATACCATGTCATAAAAGCGATGATGTTGTTAATGTTGCTGATTTGTTCTTTCATGAAATTATTCGCTTGCATGGTGTGCCAAGTACTATTGTTTCAGATCATGATACTAAATTTCTTAGCCACTTTTGGAGATGTTTATGGGCTAAGTTGGGGACTAAGCTGCTTTTTAGCACTACTTGTCACCCCCAAACTGATGGACAAACTGAAGTAGTTAATAGAACATTGTCTACTATGCTTAGGGCTGTTTTGAAGAATAACAAGAAAATGTGGGAAGAATGCTTGCCTCATATTGAATTTGCTTAAAATCGTTCATTGCATTCTACTACTAAGATGTGCCCTTTTGAAATTGTGTATGGTTTCCTACTTCATGCACCTATTGATTTGTTGCCTCTTCCATCTTTGGAGAAGGTTAATTTTGATGCTAAAGAACGTGCTGAATTGATTTTAAAAATGCATGAGTTAACTAAGGAAAACATTGAGTGTATGAATGCTAAATATAAACTTGCTAGAGATAAGGGTAGAAAACATGTTGTGTTTGCACCTGGAGATCTTGTTTGGTTACATTTGCGTAAGGATAGATTTCCTAATTTGCGCAAATCAAAGCTAATGCCATGTGCTGATGGTCCTTTTAGGGTGTTAGAGAAAATAAATGATAATGCATATAAACTTGAGCTACCTGCATATTTTGGGGTTAGTCCCACTTTTAACATTGCAGATTTGAAGCCTTATTTGGGTGAGGACGATGAACTTTCGTCGAGGACGACTTCATTTCAGGAAGGGGAGGATGATGAGGACATCAATACCATTGTTACACCCACAAACCCTGCTGCTATACAAACTGGACCAATTACTAGAGCTCGCGCATGCCAATTGAATTATCAGGTACTTTCGTTTCTTGGTAACGATTCTAATGTTCATGAGAATATGATGCTGCCTAAATTGGATACGTTTGTCTTGCTTACAAATGAAGGGCCTAGCTTGGACAAGAAAGATGAACATTGGAACAAGTTCAAGCGTGGAGATGATGGCATGCGCAAGGGGATCCAGAACGGAGTTACAAGTGATGATTTCAGGACTTTGAAGCCACCATAAGGAGTGCATGAAGCCTTGGACGAAATATACAAGATGCCACTTCATAAATTTCGTCCAGAGGCTATTTTAGGTGCTGCATCACCTTATTATTGGGCCAGGCCCATGTATTTTCGGAATACTTAAGTATAGGCTGTTTTTAGAGTCCCTATGTGTGGGGAAACAAGAGTTAGGGTTGGTTTGGGACCCCTCCTCCAAGGGCCACGAAATCCCCCCCTCTTCCTCCATATATACATCCCTTAGGGCGTCGTTTAGACTTTGGGTTTTGTTTAGACTAAAAGTTCGCCATAGCTACAACTTCGCGTCCTTCGTTTGTGCCCAACGACCAGACCAAGACGTCACAGAACCCCACCTTCATTAATAAAGCTTTCCTCTTTTATTCGCAATATCCAGATTGCAATCTCAGTTTCTTGCTTGTTCTTCGTTTGCTTGCAGGAAATAGACCCTCGTGGTCAGGTTGATCGTGCTCTGGCGTGGTCAATAACCCTCGGAAGTTGGTTTAGCAATTGCTAAGGTGCGACGTCTTCGCACGTTCGTAGTCGGATCATCAAAGTCGACTCCCACAGAAAACGATATCTATCTCATCGAAACATTGGGACACCTTTGCCTCTATCAAGAGCTATGTTGCCAAACTGCCGGATCCTTCCCCGGTCACGGACTCCGAACCACCTGCGCCCGTGCCTATCAAATCCGACTGGGCGCCAGTCATGGAGTTCACCTCCGCGGATATCTTTCAGCACTCGCCCTTCGGCGACATACTGAATTCATTAAAGTCTTTCTCCTTGTCAGGAGAGTCCTGGCCGAACTATGTTCGGCAGGATTGGGATGCGGACGACGAAGAAATTCGCTGCCCACCCACCACTCACTTAGTAGCCACTGTCGATGACTTAACCAACATGCTTGACTTCGACTTCGAAGACATCGATGGTATGGACGATGATGCAGAAGACGAACAGGAACCACTGCCCACAGGGCACCGGACGCCCACTTCATCACATGACGTATACATGGTGGACACACCAAAAGAAAATGACGACGAGGAACGGAAGAACGCAACGAAGCGTTGTCCCCTCGAGAAGCAGTCAAAGCGGCGGTGTAAGCACCGCTCCAAATCCCGCCTCGGCAGAAACAACGATCATATAGACCTAGTGTTAGAGCAGGGTGAACCATCGCCGGACCACGGCAACACGGAGAATCAAACCGAACAACCCGACTCTGTCAAAGATAATAGTCTGGACGACATCACACTGGACAGACACCCAGAGCAACAGAATGCCCGTCAAAGGCTTGTTGCCACCGTGAGGAGTCTAAAAAAGCAGAAGCAAAGGCTCAAGGCTGCGCAAGACACACTCAGAATCAGATGGAGTAAAGCACTCAACACAGCAGCGAAGTACGGCGGTAATCGCCCCACCAAGAGCTACCCGAAGCGGAAGTTGTTACCTGAATTCGATGAGGAGGCCTTAGATCCCCCGCAACCGAAAATTAAAACGGCCATCTGGCCGGATAGACGACCTCACGGCCAACATAGAGCGGCAATCAACGCCACACATAAGCCCATACGCGATCCACGCGAGGGCTCGCATCAAAAGGACGGTGCAACCAGATCCATCTATGTACCACGCAAGCGCGCTCCAGCACACGATGCAACACAACAAACATCCGAACAACGTGGTACACCCAGATACAGGGGTGCCGCACACCCCCTATGTTTCACCGACGAGGTGCTGGACCATGAATTTCCAGAGGGATTCAAACCCGTAAACATAGAGGCATACGACAGAACAACAGACCCTGGGGTCTGGATTGAGGACTATATCCTCCATATCCATATGGCTCGAGGAGATGATCTCCACGCCATTAAGTATTTACCCCTCAAACTCAAAGGGCCAGCTCGGCACTGGCTTAAAAGCCTCCCCGAAAGCTCCATTGGAAGCTGGGAAGAGCTCGAAGATGCTTTTCGGTCAAATTTTCAAGGGACTTATGTCCGACCTCCGGATGCGGATGATTTAAGTCATATAACTCAACAGCCCGGAGAGTCAGTCCGAAAGCTTTGGAACAGGTTTCTTACTAAAAAGAACCAAATAGTCGACTGTCCGGACGCCGAAGCCTTGGCAGCTTTTAAACACAGCGTCCGAGACAAATGGCTTGCCAGACACCTCGGCCAAGAAAAACAATGGCAGCATTAGCAAGCCTCATGACCCGCTTTTGCGCGGGCGAGGACAGCTGGCTAGCCCGATGCAGCACCAGTGACCCAAGTACATTCGAAGTTAGAGATGGAAACGGGAAATCACGACGCAACAAAAATAACAAGCGCCGGAATAAAGAAGACAGCCCGAAGAGCACGGCGGTAAACGCCGGATTCAGAAGCTCTCAGCCAAGTCAGCAAAAGCCGCCCTCTAAAGGCGCCAGAGATGAACTATCCAGCCTAAACAAAATTCTGGACCAAATATGTCAGATCCATAGCACCCCAATAAACCTGCAAATCATACCCACGGAGAATATTGGGTCTTCAAGCAGTCCGGCAAGCTCAACGCCGAACATAAGGGGCAGGATACACCAAGCGAAGACGAGGATGAGCCTCGCAACCAAAGCACTGGGGAACAGAAGAAATTTCCACCAGAAGTCAAAACAGTAAACGTGTTACACGTGATAAAGGGGAGAAGCAAAGCGGCACTCCCAGATAAACATGCCCAAGGGCCTATCACCGCGGAGTTCTGCCACTGGCTGTCTCAACCAATCACCTTCGACTATCAGGATTACTCAGCAAGTATCTGGAGCACAGGATGGGCTGCCTTGGTATTAGATCCAATAATTGACGGATACCACTTCACACGAGTCCTGATGGACGGCGGCAGCAGTCTAAACCTGATATATCAGGACACAATCCACAAAATGGCGATAGACCCAACGAAAATTTGCCACAGCAATACTACCTTTAAAGGAGTAACACCAGGCCCAAGAGCTCATTGCACGGGCTCCCTGCTACTAAAGGTTATATTCGGCTTCCCCGATAACTCCCGTAGCGAAAATTTAACCTTCCACATTGCGCCATTCCAAAGTGGCTATCAAGCACTACTTGGACGCGAAGCTTTCGCTCGCTTTAATGCAATACCACATTATGCTTCCCTCACGCTTAAAATGCCCGGTCCACGTGGCATCATTACAGTAAATGGAAATATTGAGCGATCCCTGCGCGCCGAAGAGAGTGCGGCTGCCTTGGCAGCCGCACACTAAAATGGCCTCACCAACTAAAGCACTCGATAGGTCATCAAGATTACGGACATGGTTAGACGAGTCCGACGCAGCTATATGTACTTCATACAGGTTTGATGGCCACACCCCTATTACAAATACAAGGGGCTCAACGCGCGCAGACAAGTGGCAATTTTTACTCATCTTGAATTGTACATGGTTTCTTTAAACCTACCTTTTTGCACGACAACTTTTCACCTAAGTTCCTCTCTTTAACAGATGACCATCGTGCTACACCCGTCCAGGATACGGTACAATGGAGACACAGGCGCAGACGTGCAGCAGGGACCCGTTCTAAGGATTCTTTTTAGATTAAGACCCTGCGTCAACCTTTTTTACTGTCTCTTGTTGATACACATCCCTCGGATTCTCAGTACCATTGAGAAGGATGCTGACGTCTTGGCATGTGGCCATGTCAGAACAATGCATGTACCTGGACACCAGGGGCTTCTTACAAAGGGCACTGTTTAGGCCCGATTTATACCATAATGACCGAATACCTTAGGGAGTGTTCGACGTCGCGAGTTCGTTCCTATATGCATCAGCTCCGAATCATGTCTTTGGTCAAATGTTGGGTTTGCCCGGCTCCTGTGTTTTGCTGCCTTACGTTCCGCTCTATCGGCTAAGGCGGCACCAGGAGAACTACTGCGATTGTGCCCCGGTTCATCCGGACGAGCACCTCAGTAGAGAAAGCCGAAAACTGACTGTCATGATATAGCGTGAGACTGGTCAACCACTCGATGACCTATCGGAATGTTAGAATTCCTCCGCCTTAACGAAGGGCTGTTTCCCGGCCAGGCATGTACGCACCCCGAATTTGGGAGGGTGCGGAGTCACCAGGGGCTATATAGTAGCCCAACTGTCAAACTCCTATGGCTAAGTGAAAGTGTTAAAGCATTATAGTCCGGTTGCCTAGTTCGCTGCACCATCACCTCCTTATTAGGAACAAGACGTTGGATTAAGTGTGAATACGCGTCTTCTGTGAACACCCCCACATTATATGCATGGGGGCTGAAGCCGACGACTGCAATCTTTCAGGTTATACACATGTATACATAAACGGCCGCACAGGAGGCATCATATTACTTTCGGGCAAAAGTATAAATACAACCTTGATAAATTTAATAAAAACATTGTTTTTACAATGGGAATACATGTCACTCAAACATAATATTCTTCGAGCACTGGGCCTCTATCAAACGAGCACCCTCAAGAACTTCTTCAAAATAGTGCTCGGCAGCCACTCGGCCTATGGCCGAACCCTGCGCCGCAACAGTGGTAGCATCCATCTCCGCCCAGTATGCTTTGACACGGGCAAGGGCCATCCGCGAGCCTTCTATGCACGTCGACCTCTTCATCGCATTTATGCGCGGCACTGCACCAAGGAACTGCTGCACCAAGCTGAAATAGCTGTTCGGCTTTGGCTTTTCCAGCCACAGATGATCTACGACAGACCTCATGGCAAGTCCGGACAATCTATTGAGTTCGGCCCATTCGGCAAGCTGATGAGTAAGTGGAAGCGGACGCTCTGGAACGTTAAACTACAACCAGAATAGCTTGTCCACTTCACGATCTGTTTGATCTCGGAAGTATTCGGCCACATCGACAACACTCGCCGTCAAATCCAGATATGCGTCTGCCGAACTCCACAGCCGATCCAGAGGGGCATACCACGGATCTCCGAACTTCCTCCGCAGCAAAAAGGGCTTCCCAACCACAATATCACCAGCTTCACGCAGCTCTTCCTTCTTTGCCCTCATGGCAGAGCGGGTGTCTTTGGCCGCCATCGTGGCCTTTTCGAGGTCCATCGCCTTCGCTCGGTTCTCTTCTTCAAGGAACTGGCAACGGTCGGCAGTGTCTTTTAACTTTATAGCCATCTTGGCCATTTTGTCTTTGCTCTCGCAATGTGCAGCCTTTTCGGCTCTTAACTCTTCGGCCGCCTTTAAAGCGGCCACATTACTAATTCTTGCTTGTTCCTTTGCTCGGGCAAGTTCTGCCCGAAGGGTCTCCATGGTGGCAGCTCCATCTGCAGTCACAACATATTAAACATACTGGCGTTACGCTGCTCTTCCTATGTGACATTCACCAGAAAACATCACTTACCATGTGCCTCGTCAAGCCGCTTGTTAACAAGCTCGATGTCGGCATCTGCCGCGTCCAGTTGCCGCTTTAGTTCGGCAAACTCATTAGTCCGGCTAGCCACCGGAGCTTCAACCACCTGCACATGAAGGCGGTTTGGTTATTACTTGGGACTACAATCCTCTGTTCGCCGCCGTTCTCGACGATAACCAGAGTCTCAGGGGCTACTATCTACACAGGGCACACCTAAAAATGTGCGGTACTATCAAAAAGTATATCATTTCACGTACCTCAAAGCCCGTCAGTAGACTCATAAAGGCTTCATGCAACCCGCTTTCGGTGGACGAAATTCTTTCCATCACCGTACCCATCAACATACAGTGTTCTTCTGAGATGGCCGCTTGCTCCAACAGCTCCCTCAGTACGTCCGACCGCATACCAGACGGTGCCGGACCCTTCTGTTTGCTCTCTTCAAGAGCTTGATACTGGGGACTTCGGGTGACCATAGGATTATCTCCTGGCCTCACCGGACCCGGGGAGGCCCTCCGAGACGACACTTCAAGGTCGCCCGCTTCTTGAGCGGAGGAGTCCGGGGGAGGCGTTTCGCTCTCCATCATCTCTGGAAGAAGATCCCCCGAAGAGGAGCTCTGCTGAGAAGGGCTGAGATCCAAACTGCAAGATAAATGCTTCGGTTATTTTCCTTGGAATAAAGGTAGAATATCTTTACTATCAAGTATTTTTTGATAACTTACAGCTCGTTAGAGGGCTGATCTCCGCACGGACGTTGTGTGGCAAGAGCACCCTCCGGGGCCGGACCCTTTGGTGGAGATTTCTTCTCCCGTTTGGAAGCCTTGGCTTTCGGATCATTAGAGGCGGTCCTCTTCCTTCCCCGGGGCAAGAGAATGTCGGATTCTTCCCCTTTGTTATCCTCCCTCGCGGAGGCGCTCATTCCCTCGGTTGGAATTGGTAGCGGTGGGGGCCCGCTTTCGCCCTCATTATTCCCCCCTTTATCTTCCTTTGAGGGCTCCGAGCAAGGTGCTAGCTCGAGCATCTTTTCCAATACCGGATTGTCCAAACCCTTAGGAAGGGGGGCCGAACACCGAATCATCTTCGCCTTTGCTATCCAGTCCTGGTCAAAGAGCAATGTCTCAGAATGACGTCATGATAAATGAAAGATGATGTGTTCGGCTAGAGGATTACTTACTTGGTCGGTGGTGCGGTTGCTGCTCAGGCCCACGTCCTCGGTAGTATCCGGACACTCTATTTGGGGTCCAAAGAATGATTTATACATCTCCTTGTGTGTCAGGCCGAGGAAATTCTGAATAGTGCGTGGTCCTTCTGGGTTGAACTCCCACATGCGGAGGGGCCGGCGTTTGCAAGGCTGGACTCGACGAACCAGCATGACTTGCACCACCGTAACCAGACTTAAATCTCCTTCGAAGAGATCTTGAATGCGGCTCTGCAGTATAGGCACGTCCTTGGCTGGACCCCAGCTCAGCCCTCTGCTAATCCATGACATTAGTTGTGGTGGAGGGCCCGAGCGGAAAGCGGGGGGAGCCACCCACTTGGCACTTCTGGGAGCTGTGATGTAAAACCACTCTCGTTGCCATAATCTAGACACCTCTGGAAAGGAACCCTTTGGCCATGGAGCTCCAGCGATCTTGCTTATTAATGCGCCTCCGCACACTACATGCTGCCCCTCGGCCATCTTCGGCTTCACGTCAAAGGTCTTGAGCCACGGGCCGAAGTGAGGGGTAATGCGGAGGAAGGCCTCACATACGACAATAAATGTCGAGATGTGGAAATCTAGCCCGTAATAGAACATCAAACCCCAAACAAAGGGATCCAGAGTGAGGCCTAGACCTCAAAGGAAGTGGGAGACGAACACAACGTTCTCGTTGGGTTCGGGAGTAGGGACGACCTGCCCTCGGGCAGGCAGCCGATGCGAAACCTCGGCGGTCAGGTATCTGGCCTCCCTCAACTTCTTGATATCCTCTTCCGTAACGGAGGAGGGCATCCACCGGCCTTGAAGGCTAGATCCGGACATGATTAAAGGTCCGAAGCACCTGACCTGGGCTTTGGGTGTTAGAACTCGAGGCGGGGGACGGATTCGATTGAGCACGGGAGGGAAAAAAGTAAAAGCCTTGTCCCTTTATAAAGAGGGTGAATATCAAGCGTCCTCCTAGTGGCCGTTTGGGACTTGCCTAAAATCTAGGAGTCCTAGGCACGGTTGGGTTACCCATGACCATATTGATGAGAATCCCGTAATTAGGGGAACACGATCTCTGCTTTGACAAGACGTGTTAATAAACTGCCTCGCGTTATGTGTGGAGCTGGTTGAAGAAAAACGGTTCGAATAAAATCACCGCGCCATGGCCTAATGTCATGTTACCAAAGCGTGTCAGCAGATTAAGATTTGTGGGAATATTATTCTCTCTACGGTGGTATGTGGAATTTGTTTTGCTGGGTCGGACACTATCCTTGTATTCAAATTCTTCCGTGATGTATTCGGAGGAGGAACCCTCCTTGCAATGCCGAAGACAATACTGCGCGCCGCGCTCATCGTCATTGAAGCCTGGTTTAGGGGCTACTGAGGGAGTCCAGGATTAGGGGGTCTGCGGACAGCCGGACTATATCCTTTGGCCGGACTGTTGGACTATGAAGATACAAGATTGAAGACTTCGTCTCGTGTCTGGATGGGACTCTATTTGGCGTGGAAGGCAAGCTAGGCAGTACGGATATGGATATCTCCTCCTTTGTAACCGACCTTGTGTAACCCTAACCCTCTCCGGTGTCTATATAAATCGGAGGGTTTTAGTCCGTAGGACAACATACAATCATACCATAGGCTAGCTTTTAGGGTTTAGCCTCTCCTATCTCGTGGTAGATCAACTCTTGTAATACCCATATCATCAAGAATAAATCGAGCAGGACGTAGGGTTTTACCTCCATCAAGAGGGCCCGAACCTGAGTAAAACATCGTGTCCCCTGCCTCCTATTACCATCCGTCTTAGACGCACAGTTCGGGACCCCCTACCCGAGATCCTCCGGTTTTGACACCGACAGTGGGTGCGAGAGGACTCGGGAGGGTGCGTGTGCGTGAGAGAGAGGGGGCACGTATGAATGCAATGCATGTGTCCATAAATCATTATCCGACAAATGTTCGCCACAAGCCTTTTTCGGACAAACGTCGTAAGAATCGTTAGATCGGCATCCGACAGTGTCAGTTTTGCCATGTCATTTAACAGAACAGCCACTCCTCCTACACAAAAATCTTCCACGTGAGTGTTAGCAAATGCTGTATGCTCCCTCCGTTCCAAAATGCAGTGCATATAGATTTATTGAAAATTCGAGCCTTGCAAACTTTTACCGAGTTTTCATGTACCAAATTGCACATGTAGAATACCCTGTATATATCATTTCGTTCATCTTCGAGAGGTAACTATAAAGATGGGGGAGGAGTCTATAAAGAAAGACCATCGTATCACCTGCAGCAATTTCAACCATCCTTTGGTGTGGAGGAATATCATCGGAACTCTATATGATATGATTTTTATAGGATTTTTTCCTTTAGAGCCAATTGGTTCATAGGAATAGATTCATATACTCCACATTTCAAAGGAAATAAACATGATATCATTTCTATAGCTTTAGAGCCACTTGGTTCATTTGAATGGATTCCTATACTCCCATAATTTCAAAGGAAAATTAACATTAGCGTATATTCAATAGAAAAGTTCCTATGATATGAACCAAATTATATATCTTTTCTAATCCCTCCTCATAGGAGTTGAGATACATGTCATCTCTAGATTCAATAGAAAAGTTCCTATGATGTCAACCAAATGACATCTCTTTTCCAATCCCTACTCATAGGAACTGAGATACTCCATGTCATCTCTTTCCCTGCAACTTCCATGTATACATCTTCTATTCCTAATTCTGGTCTGACCTATGCCAGCTTCCATGTGTGCATCATGTTTAAATTCAAATGAAATTTGAATTGAGGAATTTTCAAAGCCACAGAAAACCCCTAAAAATAACCAACATTTAAATCTCATCAAATGAGTCCAAGAAAATGTTCCTGTTATTCTGTGAAAATATTGGCATGAGGTGAAATACAAACCTATATTTTTGGAGTCACAGAAATAAGTTATTTGGGCCTTTGATTTAAATCAATAATATATTTGGGTTGGAATTATTTCTGTTATATAAGAAATAATGTCCAAATAATCCTAAACTGAAATGTCCCATGTTGGGTTTATTCCATACAGTGAGCATGAGCAGTTTGGTGATTTTTGGAAGTGCCTAGGTATTTTTAGAAAAGCCACAAACTTGTAGAAATATTAGAAAACAAAACAAAATTAAAGCAGAGAGAGAGAGAAAGCAAACCTGGCGGCCCAGCTGTGACCCAGCACTGTTGGCCCAGCCCACCTCCTTCCCTTGTCTTCTTCCAGCTGCTGCCAGGAGGACGCCGGGCGTGTGCTCGCCGCGCGCGCGCCACCTCCACCCTGCTCTGGCCACCTCCTGCTTCCCCGGCCCCTTCTAGCGACGCCATGGAGATGCCCCGAAGCCCCTGTCCCCTCTCCCTCACTCGCCGCTCTCTCTCCCCTCCCCCGGCTCCCTCCCTTTAGCTCACCTGAGCAAAGCCGTCGCCGCCGACCAACGCTCGCGCGGCCACAGCCACCCCCTTGCTCCCCTGACGCATCCGAGAGCTCTGCCACGTAGTCCTCATCTTCTTCACCGAGTCACAGGAGCTGGGTCGCCTTGTGATGCCGCCAACATCATCTTCTTCCTCCCCGGTCACCGGAGATCCCGCTTGCCGCCCCGACTGCTCCGGACCGTCTCCGACCTCGCTGACCTCCTCGTCCGACTCACCGTGAGCCTCTGACCCTGCCCATCCCTCTCTTCTTCCCCGTAGGCCGCCGTAGCCACCAGACTGCCTACGCCTGAACCCGCCGCTGCCTGCGCTCACTGCCAACGCAACTCCGGCGACCAAATGGTCCTCCCGACGCGCCCAACCCACTCACCGCATCGCGTAGGCCCCCGCTAGTGCCTCAGTTCGCTAGCTCACGCACTGCAGCACTGCCCGCGCTCTGCAGCACTGCCCGCGCTCACGCCCGAGCTCCAGCCACCACACTTGTTGCTGTTGCCGTTGCTACGGGCCGCCCTAGCCACCGCTGCTTGCACTTCTTGGTGCGGACGAGCACGAGCAACGCGTAGATGCCCTCCGCCGCGCTTCAGGCCGCCGGAGGAGGAATTCCGGTGAGCCTCCGACGTGCGTGCTGTCGCCGCCGGCTAAACTCCGGCCTAACCACAAGTTAATTAGGCTAATGACCCTGCTAATCTAATCCTGGGTCATTGACATGTGGGCCCTGGCCCCACTGACATTTTAGTTTGGTTTAATTTAAGGCTAATTAACTATATTAATTAGCTGAGTGGATGACATATGGGTCCCACTGTTAGGTTTGACTCTGGTTAGGCGCTACTGACCAGCTAACATCACAATGACACAGTGTTGACGCAATAACTCATTTTCTGGATTTATTCTTATTCAGGAAGTTCCAGAAAATGCCCTAAACTTCCAAAAATCATAGAAATTCAACCGCAACCCCAAATGAAATAATTTATATATGAAAAATTATCAGAAAAATATTAAGAATATGTTTATGGCATTTGCATGCATGTTAGAGCAACTTATATCCTCTGTTTAGGACAATTCAATTAAATGGCATTTAAGAAAGAACATATGGGGTTTGAATTTGAACCTAGGGTTCAAACCAACTTCATTTAATATGGTTGCTAGTTGCATTAGTTCAATCAACATCATATTGCCATGTCATGAGCATGCATCATATTGTTGCATTGCATTGATTGTGTTTCCTTCTTTATTGCCAGAAGTTGTCCCCTCTTGATAGACTTGGTTTCGACGATGAGTTCGATGACACCGATGAAGAGCTATATTATCTTCAGAAGTGCCAGGCAAGCAAAAACCCCTTGTTCATTCTGATACAATCCCACTCTCTCGCTCCTGCTCTCTTTTACTGCATTAGGACAACAACGATTCATCTGTTACTTGCTGCGGTAGTTGAACCCCTTATCCTCTGCATGACCTGTCATTGCCACAGTAAATAGATGAAACCTACTAGCATGAGTAGGAGTTGTTTGAGCCCTGATGTTCCTACTCATTCATGCTTGTTTGTCATGCCTGCTACTGCTTAGAGTTGAGTCAGGTCTGATTCATCGGGGATGAATTGGAACAGTGTTGAACATGTCCTACTGTGTGTGAGCTAAGTGTCTGAACACGATTTGGTAAAGGTAGCGGTGAGAGGCCATGTAGGAGTACATGGTGGGTTGTCTCATTGAAACAGTTCTTAGGAACTGAATTCTGTGTTTGTGATCCATGAACAGCTACTACCACGCATTGGGCCCGAAACCAATGGACCCTCTCGACTTATTAACTGCCCTTGTCCTCTGTCCAGGAGTTGCAACTAGTTTCTGGTGTTTGTAGGATATGTGTTGGCGGCCGTGCGTAGCGCTGACCCTAGGGGTGGGCTATGATGCGGTAGATACACCGTGGCACGGTGTACCGGGTGCCCGTTTGGTGTCTCGGGAACCCTGCACACATCGTTTGGAGCTGTGAGCGAAACTCCGGCCGGATCACCTCGCGGATGGAACCCTAATAGGCGATGAACCTGGACTAGAGACTTGTGTGGTTAGTCAGGTCGTGGTCGACTCCCTCACCAGGCTTCCGCTTGAAGGTTGCCGAGATACACGACGTGTACATGGTGGTAAGTGGCGAGAGCGTGAGGGAAGAAGTACACCCCTGCAGGGTTATAAATGACCTATTCGAATAGCCGTGTCCGCGGTAAAGGACTTCTGGGTTGCCTATAACAGTTCATAGACAAGTGAAAGAGGATACTCTAAAATGCGCAAGATAAGTGTGAGTGCTATGGATGGCCTTCTCGTAGGGAGACGGGAGCGGATCCATAGTGGTGTATTGAATGGTGAATATGTGGACTCGTGTGCGCCACCTCAAAAGAGTTGCTTGCAGTCGTAGTTCAGGTTAGCCACTGAGTCAAAGCTGGCTTGCTGCAGTTAAACTCCACTCCCTCCCCCTTTATTGATACCAATGCATATGTAGATAGTTCTGATGTAAGTCTTGCTGAGTACTTTTGTACTCACGTTTGCTTAATTTATGTTTTGCAGAGAGACTTCAGTCTCGCTAGTAGTTTCACGTGGACTTCGACGTTTAGCTTGATACCTCAGCTACGATCTTGTGCCCTCGGCAGGATCTGGTAGATAGTCAGGCTTCTTAGCCTTTTCATTTGTAGATGTCTGTACTCAGACTTGTTAAGCTTCCACATGTGCTTTGATTTGTATGCTATGATTGTTGGGTCATGAGACCCATGTTTGTAATATCTCGCTCCTCGGAGCCTAATGATTAAATATTTGAGTCGTAGAGTTATGTTGTGACGCCATGTTGTATTTACACATATCGAGCATATTGTGTGTATGATTGAAATGCTTGGTATGTGTGGGATCCGGCAATCAAGTTGTTTATCCTTGGCAGCCTCTCTTATGGGGAAATGTAGTCTAGTGCTTCCATGAGCCATAGTAGTCCGCTACAGCCCGGTTCACCGGAGTCCTGCTAGCCCAGCACTACTGCTCAGGACACTTGACTGGCCGGCATGTGTTTCACTTCGTTCCTATGTCTGTCCCTTCGGGGAAATGTCACACGGTGACATCCGGAGTCCTGCCTAGCCTGCTACAGCCCGGGTTCCCCGGAGTCCTGTTAGCCCAGCGCTACAGCCCGGATTCACACGCTGCTGACCGACATGCTCGATGTGATTCATGTATGCCTGTCCCCATAGGTTGGTGCCGCTTTGGGTTCACGACTAGCCATGTCGGCCCGTGTTCTCTACCATATGGATGCTAGCAACACTATCATATACGTGAGCCAAAAGGCGCAAACGGTCCCGCGCCATGGTAAGGCAACACCCGTGGGAATACCGTGCGTGAGGCCGCAAAGTGATATGAGGTGTTACCGGCTAGATCGATGTGATATGGAATCGGGGTCCTGGCAGCTTTGGTATCAGAGCCTGACTGCCTGTAGGATTACCAAGCCAAACCGGTCGAAGTTGTGTCTAGAAATGCTTTAGTTATGTAGGGGAATTGATTGTGGAAGGAACGTAAGGCTCTTTTTACTCCTTTACCTTATGCCCTCTGATCTGAGTCATTCTCTTCTCATTCTACGTGGGTTAAGAAACTAGGCCTTCTCATCTATCTATCAGGATGACGTGTTACTAAACCGTAGTTGCCTAGGATTGTTGAGTTCAAGCCCCAGTTCAGTTCCTACTATCTTCTGTATGTTCGTAGTTGGTCTCTGTACCTCGATATTGTGATTCTGAGTGGCTATGCCACCATTTTTGTAGCATGTCTCCAATCTTTTTGAGCATTTACATCCGTTATGCTGTCCAAGTCATCCTAGGTTTCTAAATAGTCTGATGCATTTGCAAACCCCTTCCTTCCGTTCCCGATGTCCCTTTGGGCCAGTTCAACCACACTAATCGGTCTGTTGAGGTGCTCCGTTGCCTTGACATGTATGTTGGAGTTAGTGTTATGACCCTAGGTGTCTTAGAGGACCATTTAGTAATCTAGCAATGCTTTGCACCCCCAGTGTGATGGTTCTGGCCATTATTCTCAAAAGCATCCCGTGGTGCCATTTAGTAGTAGGTATTCTATTCCTGGGTTCTTGAACCCGAGATTCACCCTACTTACCTCCTGTTGATAGTGTTTGCTCGTGCCTTTAGGATATTAGTAACCTTGCGACAGCCCTCGAGGTCCTTGGTATTTCTTCCTTCCAAATACCATGAACCGTTAAGGCCGAAGTTCTTTGAACCAAAATATCACAATCAGAGTACTCTTGAGGAGTTCTCCATTCATAATTGTGATTCTGTCAGTTCTACCTTTCTGCATGGGTTATCCGGAAGAAACCTATTGAACTTGATTCGACATACTAATCTATGCATCCACAACTCAGAAAGTTATATGTTCCTTTGAGTTGTCCCTCTTTAGTTGTGCATTCGTGTTATCGATGCTTATTATTCTCGTGGTCCGTCGAGCCGTTCTATTTCAGAATGACTAGGAGAAATAAACTCCAGTACCTCATCCATATCTAGGATTGGATCAAAGCAGTTGTATTCCGTAGATCAAAATGCCAATCCAGCTTTTGATTATGTTCTACCCTGAAGTATTGCCCTCTTTATGTCAGGAATATCATAGGAATGGCACAACCTCCTATGAACTCTTGATACAGTGATACTTCTCGCCATCATCGTTCATTCCTCGGTCCCGTGTTGTCGCAACCGGAATGCCGGCAAGTGAACCATGATGTGTGAAATCAATACTCCTAGCAACCGTGTTGCTTGGTAGTTAATGGACATTAATATCATTCTTAGCGTGTTGGTTATCGAATCACTATTCTAGGATTGATCGTGCTATCTTGTCCTTATTTCTGGTGCACTCTTTGATCTTTGAGTTAGGATTGAATCCCTTACTCTTCTGATCATGTCGTCTTGCCTTGAAAAGCAAGATTGTTCTCGAGCTTAGAGACATATCGGTGGTTCGTGATTTTCTGAAAATCCTCTTGGAAGTGTTACCAGGTTGTCACCTGACCGATATGTTGAGTTCGTGATCAAGTTGGTTTTCCAATAAACCACTCCTTCTCCAAAAATCTGTGTTGGATATCCCTGAGCTAGTTGGTTGAGCTAGACAACAACTTGGAGAGTTGGAAGATAAAAGGCTTTGCCGAATTTGGTTCTTTCTGAAGGGATATCTTTGTGTTGTGTGTGTGTTGAAGAAAGATGATATCTTCACCAATTGGTCCTCGTGATCAGTTGTTGGATCTATTGTCTTGTCAAAATTTGACTTGAGTATGGGCTATCGTCAAGTCAAATCAGAACCAACGATGTTTGTAATGTTGTCTTACTCATGGTTGATCCCTCGAGAATACACCATTACATCTTTTGGTCTGACCAATGCTATCACCGTGTTCACATGATGGTGGAAGTCCAGTGATATGGAAATTCCGATGAGTTGTTATTGAGCGCATCAGCAGCATTTTGTCTCCCCCATGATTCATGTTGAACATCAACCTAGTGTTGAAAACTTGTAAGCAATGCCTTCGTGTCCCGTTCATGAAGCATATGTTGGATGAAAGAAATGACCTTCTCCGTTTCACGTGCATTTGGTGTAAGTTGCCTCCATGAATTTGAGAAAGGTTTGTTTTGTTTCCCTTGGAATCATCCCAAATCAGTCATGCATATGTGCGAAGTATTCTATGGTTTGGTAGATTAATTACCTCCACTCCATATGTGTTCCTAGCACACCAAGCCACTAATTGGTTTGTTCAAGGAGAAGAAGTTTCTTCTTAGGAGCTAGACTTACGCAAGGACTTCGATATCCTCGTTGATGGTTCCCTCCTGAACTCGGTAGTGTTTCATTATAAGACTACTATGTGGTCATGCTTGTCTTGGACAACATGTTCACATGCTTGTGGCAGAACCGGCTCATGTTTTGGAGCTTACTATCATAGTTCATTCCCCGAGAATCTTGCAACGCCATCTCGTCGATATGTGTTGCAAACTTTCATTTTTCTTTCTAGACTTGATGAGTCTGGAATATCCTGTTACCAACCAAATCTAAATCTTAGGCAGATATGATGGTTGGAACTTTTCCAAGATCTATGATGTAGGTCCCGACAAGGTTGATGTTCTGGCCGACACACCTAGCCGGAAGATCTATCACTGTAGTATCTAGATTGAGCTATTTGACCATCTTCTCCATGAGGATTTCGTGCAACTTATTCTAGAAGTTGTTCCTTAGGGGTCCTTGTACTCTCCGTTTCCTCGGTTATGCTATAACCATTCAAACAGGGGAATCACTCTCGCCTGTTGAGCTTTTCCCCAGTCACTAGAATCATTCCCAGTATTTGCATTTTGTTCCCAGCTTGCACCCATCATTGTGTCAGTCTACCATGCGTCCCATCCATTTTCAATGATAAGCAAAAGCATCCATCGTGTTGTCTTCAACAAGGTAGTCCAAATCATCCATTCGAATCCGGATATGCCATCCTTTCATACCCCGCCAAACAATTGTTGGTGAATTGCCTCAAGTTGGTATAGAGAATTTCAATGTTCTCTAAATCAAAAGTAATTCTTTTTGCCACTTAAGGGATGATTCTACAGGTCACCCTCCCCCAAGATGTCTCATTTCGGTGTCTTGGAAACTCAACTCCTCGCTACGTTGGCAACTGTTCACCACCCTTTTAGATGTGGAATTGTTGCCTACCTAGTGATCCTTTGTCATGTGTTTCACTCCATCCCTCTGGACGTATGCTCCGTGTCTCAGCTCGAGAGATGTTTCAGCGTCTCGCTCCATGAGTTGATCCTAAGTTGTTCGATCTTCGATAAGATCGATCCTTCTAGAGATTTCCCTTTCCTCTCATTTGTCATGTTAGTTGGAGTTCTCAGAGCAGGACATCGAGACAATGAAGGTGATCGAATCAATGTTCTTATCAAGTGCAACTTGGATCGGGAAGATTGTGTTAGTTGCGTTCCCCTCTGTCCTCTTACCTCACGTCTTGAATCTCGGGACGAGATTCTTGTTTAGTGGGGGTGACTTGTCACATCCCTAATTCTGGTCTGACCTATGCCAGCTTCCATGTGTGCATCATGTTTAAATTCAAATGAAATTTGAATTGAGGAATTTTAAAAGCCTCAGAAAACCCCTAAAAATAACCAACATTCAAATCTCATCAAATGAGTCCAAGAAAATGTTCCTGTTATTCTGTGAAAATATTGGCATGAGGTGAAATACAAACCTATATTTTTGGAGTCACAGAAATAAGTTATTTGGGCCTTTGATTTAAATCAATAATATATTTGGGTTCGAATTATTTCTGTTATATAAGAAATAATGTCCAAATAATCCTAAACTGAAATGTTCCATGTTGGGTTTATTTCATACAGTGAGCATGAGCAGTTTGGTGATTTTTGGAAGTGCCTAGGTATTTTTAGAAAAGCCACAAACTTGCAGAAATATTAGAAAACAAAACAAAATTAAAACAGAAAGCAGAGAGAGAGAGAGAAAGCAAACCTGGCGGCCCAGCTGTGGCCCAGCACTGTTGGCCCAACCCACCTCCTTCCCTTGTCTTCTTCCAGCTGCTGCCAGGAGGACGCCGGGCGTGTGCTCGCCGCGCGCGCGCCACCTCCTCCCTGCTTTGGCCACCTCCTGCTTCCCCGGCCCCTTCTAGCGACGCCACGGAGATGCCCCGAAGCCCCTATCTCCTCTCCCTCACTCGCCGCTCTCTCTCCCCTCCCCTGGCTCTCTCCCTTTAGCTCATCCGAGCGAAGCCGTCGCCGCCGACCAGCGCTCGCGCGGCCACAGCCACCCCCTTGCTCCCCTGACGCGTCCGAGAGCTCTGCCACGTAGTCCTCATCTTCTTCACCGAGTCACAGGAGCTGGGTCGCCCTGTGATGCCGCCAACATCATCTTCTTCCTCGCCGGTCGCCGGAGATCCCCCTTGCCGCCCCGACTGCTCCGGACCGTCTCCGAGCTCGCTGACCTCCTTGTCCGACTCGCCGTGAGCCTCTGACCCTGCCCATCCCTCTCTTCTTCCCCGTAGGCCTCCGTAGCCACCGGACCGCCTACGCCCGAACCCACCGCCGCCTGCGCTCGCCACCGACGCAACTCCGGCGACCAAATGGTCCGCCCGACGCGCCCAACCCACTCACCGCATCGCGTAGGCCCCCGCTAGTGCCTCAGTTCGCTAGCTCGCGCACAGCAGCACTGCCCGCGCTCATGCCCGAGCTCCGGCCACCGCACTTGTTGTTGTTGCCGTAGCTACGGGGCGCCCTAGCCACCGCTGCTTGCACTGCTCGATGCGGACGAGCACGAGCAACGCATAGATGCCCTCCGCCGCGCTTCAGGCCGCCGGAGGAGGAATTCCGGTGAGCCTCCGCCGAGCGTGCTGTCGTCGCCGGCTAAACTCTGGCCTAACCACAAGTTAATTAGGCTAATGACCCTGCTAATCTAATCCTGGGTCATTGACATGTGGGCCCCGGCCCCACTGACATTTTAGTTAGGTTTAATTTAGGGCTAATTAACTATATTAATTAACTGAGTGGATGACATATGGGTCCCACTGTCAGGTTTGACTCTGGTTAGGCGCTGTTGACCAGCTGACGTCACAATGACGCAGTGCTGATGCTATAACTCATTTTCTGGATTTATTATTATTCAGGAAATTCCAGAAAATGCCCTAAACTTCCAAAAATCATAGAAATTCAATCGTAACTCCAAATGAAATAATTTATATATGAAAAATTATCAGAAAAATATGAAGAATCTGTTTATGGCATTTGCATGCATGTTAGAGAAACTTATATCCTCTGTTTAGGACAATTCAATTAAATGGCATTTAAGAAAGCACATATGGGGTTTAAATTTGAACCTAGGGTTCAAACCAACTTCATTTAATATGGTTGCTAGTTGCATTAGTTCAATCAACAGCATATTGCCATGTCATGAGCATGCATCATATTGTTGCATTGCATTGATTGTGTTTCCTTCTTTATTGCCGGAAGTTGTCCCCTCTCGATAGACTTGGTTTCGATGATGAGTTCGATGACACCGATGAAGAGCTATATTATCCTTAGAAGTGCCAGGCAAGCAAAACCCCCTTGTTCATTCTGATACAATCCCACTCTCTCGCTCCTGCTCTCTTTTACTGCATTAGGACAACAACGATTCATTTGTTACTTGCTCGGTAGTTGAACCCCTTATCCTCTGCATGACCTGTCATTGCCACAATAAATAGATGAAACCCACTAGCAAGAGTAGGAGTTGTTTGAGCCCTGATGTGCCTACTCATTCATGCTTGTTTGTCATGCTTGCTACTGCTTAGAGTTGAGTCAGGTCTGATTCATCGGGGATGAATTGGAACAGTGTTGAACATGTCCTACTGTGTGTGAGCTAAGTGTGTGAACACGATTTGGTAAAGGTAGCGGTGAGAGGCCATGTAGGAGTACATGGTGGGTTGTCTCATTGAAACCGTTCTTAGGAACTGAGTTCTGTGTTTGTGATCCATGAATAGCTACTACCACGCGTTGGGCCCGAAACCAATGGACCCTCTCGACTTATTAACTGCCCTTGTCCTCTGTCCAGGAGTTGCAACTAGTTTCTGGTGTTTGTAGGATATGTGTTGGCGGCCGTGCGTAGCACTGACCCTAGGGGTGGGCTATGATGCGGTAGATACACCGTGGCACGGTGTACCAGCCGCCCGTTTGGTGTCTCGGGAACCCTGCACACATCGTTTGGGGCTGTGAGCGAAACTCCGGCCGGATCACCTCGCGGATGGAACCCTAATAGGCGATGAACCTGGACTAGAGACTTGTGTGGTTAGTCAGGTCGTGGCCGACTCCCTCACCAGGCTTCCGCTTGAAGGTTACCGAGATACACGACGTGTACATGGTGGTAAGTGGCGAGAGCGTGTGTGAAGAAGTACACCCCTGCAGGGTTATAAATGACCTATTCGAATAGCCGTGTCCGCGGTAATGGACTTCTGGGTTGCCTATAACAGTTCATAGACAAGTGAAAGAGGATACTCTAAAATGCGCAAGATAAGTGTGAGTGCTATGGATGGCCTTCTCGTAGGGAGACGGGAGCGGATCCATAGTGGTGTATTGAATGGTGAATATGTGGACTCGTGTGCGCCACCTCAAAAGAGTTGCTTGCAGTCGTAGTTCAGGTTAGCCACTGAGTCAAAGCTGGCTTGATGCAGTTAAACTCCACTCCCTCCCCCTTTATTGATACCAATGCATATGTAGATAGTTCTGATGTAAGTCTTGCTGAGCACTTTTGTACTCACGTTTGCTTAATTTATGTTTTGCAGAGATACTTCTGTCTCGCTAGTAGTTTCGCGTGGACTTCGACGTTTAGCTTGATACCTCAGCTACGATCTTGTGCCCTCGGCAGGATCTAGTAGATAGTCAGGCTTCTTAGCCTTTTCATTTGTAGATGTCTGTACTCAGACATGTT